>NW_009731049.1:0-55301 GCF_000703405.1 Apaloderma vittatum
CTCTGACTTCTTCCCTTCAACTAATTAGCAATCAATATAGTAAGACTCTTACCCCTATCTCCTTATGTTTTAAAAATGGAAATGTGCTAGACTGCTTCTGTTTTTCTCAGTTTCCCCATAACTCGTAAAGCTGTGTAACTGTGTCTCTTTAGTAACGCTGTGGTAATTGTGACTGTTAGGTGTCATTTACTTTGAATGAAGAGCTTGCAAGCATCAATGATATTGGAGGAAAACCTGCTTCAGTCAGTGCACCAAGGGAACACCCATTTCTTTTGCAAAGTGTGGGAGGACAGACCTTAACAGTGTTCACAGAAAGTTCAGTAGGTAAGTTAGAATTAAAGTTATTTCTTACAATTCCAGTATACATTATTTCAATAAACTGAATGCTGTAAAGCCCAGAAGACTCAAAACTCAGATTTTGCCTCTGTTTTGTTCTTATCTGCATACATAACACTGTTGTGTTTTTTTCTTGTGTCTGTCTCTTTTCTTCATATGATTGAGAAACTAATTTAAGTTCTCCAAATAGAGTTTTCATGTACATTTCAGCTGTGGGTCTGCTGAAGAGAACAGAGAGAGTGTGGAGAGCAGTACCTTGTGTATTCCTCTCTAGTGTTTTCACTGAAGAAAAATATTTTTGTGTTCACATGTACTTTTGAGATTGACTAATACTTTGTTTTTCACCTTGAATTGGTCTGCTATGAATATAGTTGTATAAGAGTACTAATTCCTCCTCTGTCCAGTTGAACGGATCAGTTTTAGCAATAACCACATCTGTTCCCCACATTTTCTTGAAAAATGTATATTGTTTAAGTGTATTAAAGCTAACTAAGGTCATAATACCAAACAGTCCTGCAGTAAGGTTCTTTTTTCCCCACTGGCATCTAGTTATCTGGAGAAGGTATCTCAGTTCCAGGCACTTAGGTTTTGTTGTCCCCAGAAGTCAAATAATACTAGGATTTTTTGATACCTCTGCCTTCTCTGAAGCAGAAAACTACAGTGTGATCAGCTTCTGATGTTCTGATGTTTGTAGGCTGGCAAATAAATGCTGTGATAGCAGTGTGATGCTTTATCAAATAAAGAAGGGAGGGAGAATCAGAACTCACAGGACAGAGTTAGAATCTTTAGTAAGTTTGACCACCTCTTTTTTTAAAATCTTTTTTAAAGATCTGGTGGCTTGAGACATTAAGGTACAAGTAGGTTGGCCGTCTCTGTTGTGTTTAATAATACAAGATCTTACGCTACCACTCATGCATTTTTCATTTATTATCTTTTTCTCTCAAAATAATTTAATCATGTTATTGGTTTTGCACTGTAAAAGTTTGTATTTTCATGTGTATGACTTGCAACACCTAAAAATGCTGGGGTTTATAATTAATAGATTACAAATATGGAAAGAGGTAGGGAGTGAGTTTTCAAAAATATTGCGAGCATTTTAGTAGTACCTCATGTTCTTTTGTTTCTTGGGGCCCCAACCTCAGAATGCTTGACAAAAAAAGAGAGATTTCAGATATGAAGATGTGTTCAGCATATACATCCCATGACTTCTGCATGTTTATTGTAAATCCTGTGGGATTTTGCTCCCCAGAACACCTTTGGTACAAAATACTGTTTCAAAAACTCTCAACAATGACTTAAGCATAGTAAGTGCAAATGCTTAACTTGATGTGGATCATTTGTCATCATTTAGAATGAAAGTCATTAGAATGCAATAGCTAGAAGATACCCACTTATTTCTGCTTTACCATCTGTAATAGCAGTGTCTCAAAACCTTTAGGTACTTAGAAGCTGTCCAATTTTTATTTAATCAGTTAAAAATTTTGCATTTCTTAGCAACTAGAAAATGTTATTCGAGGACCGTGAGTGTATTGACTAGAAGTGCTTATGTATATGAATCAGGAGCAAAGGGTAGTTAGTGAAATGAGGAATGTTTGGAATGAAGCACTGAATAAGCATAGACCCTGTCAAAATTGTTTTTGCTTGAGATGAGCAAGCATAGCATGCAGTCAGCAAGTTTTCAAGAAACTTACTTAAATGCAAAATGGCTAAAATGTGTTGCTGTTTTGTTAAAGCTGACATTGACAGTACAATCAAAAATAGACTTTAATATACTTTTTTTACAGGGCTTTTCTGGTTGTAAAGATGAATGTGACACAAATATTGCAGATTCCAGTCAGATTTCTTACAGACACCATGTTCCTGCAACCATACTCTTGTGTTTGAAGGTATATCGCCAGTGTGTTTTGAGCTCCATGGGCAATTCCAGTAAATTTTATAGTGAATTATGGCTAGTGTGAAAACAGGTGTCTGAAGAGTGGAATGAAACTACATGGATATCCCAACTCGAAGAAAGGCTGCTACCCTGTATGATGTCAGAAAGTCCACAAGGGAAAAAGCAATATAATTATATCACCCATGGAAAAAGACTCAATAAAAACTTAAGTCTTTGCGCATCAGTCAATTTCATAGAATCACAGAATGGCACAGGCTGGAAGGGACCTTAGAGATCATCTAGTCCAACCTCCCTGTTATGGGCAGGGACACCACCTCTCGACTAGACCAGGCAACACATGGGGACCGAGCAGGAATCGAACCCGCGACCTCGGTGTTGGTCATTGTTATCAGCACCGCACTCAAACCACTGAGCTAACTGGCCCCCTAATTTGCAGTAAGAGACAGTCATAGGAAACTGAAATTCGTTCATTCTGATGTTCACAGACCAGTATTTGTTTTCACAAAAATACGCTAATCACAATTTGAAAAGCAGTGGTGAAAAGCAGTTCCTGTAGCAAAGTTCACCGTGTAACAGAATCAACGTGCCAGTTTGAACCGTGGCCCAGAGATGAAGCTGGTGTGGAACTACGGGTGCCGTTGCTGCTGTTGCATCTGGAAGGATGCATCTGAGGAATCATGCAAATGAAACACGGATTAAAAAAGTGCTTCGTGCATTATTATTACTCTTAGTCAATACCCTTCTTGAGGACTGAACTTACCTAAAATGGAGCAAATGACGTAAAACAGTTGGGTTCCTTTTGTTATAGGGTGGAGTTTTTTTTGGTTGTGAGTTTGTGGGGTCTTTTTCCACTTTTTTTAAGCACGTTCAAAGCCCTAGGACCTATTCCACATGCTGTCCTCTAATCTTAGCATCCTTATGTTGCAGTCACCAACTTTGTGATGGTCTTTCAGAAAGTGAATGAGGGCTGACAAAGCTGCCTCTGAGACATTTTGTAATCTCGGAAGATGCTGCAGGGAGTTTACATGTTCTGGGTAATTCAACACTTCATATTGACTCATCAGGTCACTTGGAGTGAGAAAAAGAGATCAAATTTGACAAGTAATTTAGTATTTTCTGTATGATGTATTTTCTAGACTTTTAAATGGGCTTTCTGTGGTTTTTGTTTTGTCTTAACTGAGCTTACTCCTAATACCTATTTGTAGTTGGAGAAAATCCTTTATTTCTTACATTGTAAACCTCTGCATCTCTCGTGGTCCCACATTAGTTAAAGGACAGCAGTGGGCCCTTCGGAGGTGCCATTTGTTGTGTCTAAAGCCTAAGGAATTGCAGATTCTTGGTCTCCTGCAGTGTGTACTAGATCTGAGCTAATATAAAGCTGGATAAAGTGGATCCCATCTCAGATACTCTTAAAATCTGGTCTCTGCTGGCTTTCTGACACACGGCACGCTTTCAGTTTAGACCAAGTCTGAGGTTTCTTCTGTCTCTTTTCGTAGAATCATAGAATGATTTGTGTTGGAAGGGACCTCAGAAATCATTTAGCTCCAACCCCCCTGCCATGGCAGGGACATCTCCCAGTAGATCAGGTTGCTCAATGTTCCATCCAGCCTGACCTTGAACAATTCCAGGGATGGAACATCCACAACCTCCCTGGGCAACTTGTTCCAGTGCCTCACCACTCTCAGGGTAAAGAACTTCTTCCTTATATCTAGTCTAAACCTTCACTCTTCCAGCTTCCACCCATTAACCCTCATCCTGTCACCATGCGCCCTTGTAAAAAGTCCCTCCTCAGCCTTCTTGTCGGCCCCCTTCAGGTACTGGAAGGCTGCTGTAAGGTCTTCCCAGAGCCTTCTCTTTTCCAGGCTGAGCAAGCCTAATTCTCTCAGCCTGTCCTCATAGAGAGGTGCTCCAGCCCTCTGACCATCTTGGTAGCCCTCCTCTGGACTTACTCCAGCAGCTCCATGTCTTTCTTGTGTTGGGAGTTCCAGACCTGCTTCCAGGTGAGGTCTCACAAAGGCAGAGCAGAGGGGTGGAATCACCTCCCTCAGCCTGCTAGTCACACGTCTCTTGATGCATCCCAGGATGGAGTTGGCTTTCTGGGCCACAAAGTGCACGTTGTTGGCTCATGCTGATCTTGTCATCCACCAACACGCCCAAATCCTTCTCCCCGGGACTGGTCTCAATCCACTCATTGCCCAGCCTGTATCTGTGCTTGGGATTGCCCTGACCCAGGTGCAGCACCTTGCACTTGGCCTTAGTTCCTATTTCAGTATTTTGAAATAGCTCCAATGAATAATACAGAGCAGCACGACACATTCAAAAGCAGCGGTTACAAATATCTTCCTGCTTCCTCTGCAAAGCTCTTTGCAAGCGTGAGATGCTGCCTTGTCTGTATTGCTGGGCAAATCACTAAGACCTGCGGTTGGGTTCCTGAACATCAGGAAGACTGGTGGGAACTGCGGTGACTGCAGAGGCATTCATAGCATGGTTGTTTCTTGCTGTCTAGGTCTTGCTGTCTAGGCTGGTTTCAGTATTAATTCTGCATTAAATATGAACTACATTCTGTTCCATAAACATCACCATATGTACATCAACAGTTGCTATGCAACAATGCTATTTGTGCCTCCAGTCATTTCATCTTATCTCTGTCATCAGCTGTCGTAGCTGTAATTTATTTTTTGGGAGGAGAGAAAGGAGAGCATTTTGCGTATATTTCAGTGTGTTGTATTAAAGAAAAATGAATTTTTCTTAGGTGTGTATAGCTAAGAGCTATCTAGGGGCATGAGTTTGATATAGCATATTTTTGGTTAGAACTTTTTTTTTTTTCCTGAGCTTGCTACTGGCACACACCCTGGCATAAGGAACTGCTGTAATTTGACAGTGTCTTTCTTGGTTGAGGGAATGGGAACATGCTTTTGTTAAACGTTTTACAGCAAAGTTTTCTGAATGTGATTATAAATTAATTCCCTTACTGTTTTAATTGCCTGTTGCTCAATTTCCTGCCAGCAGGTAGCTTAGGATTAATGGCTCTAAACATTAGTAAAAAATTGAACTGTGTTATTGATAATGGTAAAAATTTCTTACTGAGCTAATCCTTGAAAAAATTGGCTACTAATGTGACTTGGGAAAACGCACAGACCTTGGCAGGCAACTACATCCCTAACTGTAAAGGACTGATGGGTGGAGAGGAATATTTTACACTTTAGGCACAAATAAAGTATATTTCTGTAAAGTTGGGTGAGATGACTCATTTTATTTAAATTTTGAATATAACTTCACAACACCCCCTTCATAAGTGGGGTTGCCTTAATGCCTTTTTTAGTGACTTTGAATTCTTTCATGCCTGTTCTATCTCAATAAAAAGTGTTTAGAGAATTCCATTGACAGACTGACTACCAGACCTTTGTGTTTGAAGCAGCATTCATGCATGGATTGTTTCACCGTTTCATGCTTCACAGAAGATTGCTGGCTCTTAACATTGCATTCTTCTCCAGTTTTCTGAGTCTTCTCTTTCAGAATCTCAATTCATTAAATTCATTTTTAACTTCCTGTTCAATAGCACACATGACTCTCCCTGTGTACCTTAGAACAGCTCCTTTATTCCCACACCCCTTGAATATTCTCCCCCTGATTTGGGTTGGGTGTTTTTTCCTTTATACAGCTTCTCATATGTAAAAGGATCTTTTCTGAGTTTGTACATGAATCATGCCTGCTACTTAAGTTACAAAGCGTGATAGTATTCCAGTGGAAATGAATATTCAGAGGTTTGTATTCTGCAGTTTGTATGTTTACATTTTGATATATCAGACGTATCCAGGCATTTAAAGAAATGCCAAGAGAAGAAACACTAGGAAAAATCCTGGAAACATGTTTCTTTCTTTCATTAAATCAGTTATTCCTGTAATTACATTTAATTATTTCCAGAAGAATACACAGTGCTCAGAGACTTGATGCCTTGTGATACTGCTTCTTACCTTATCAGATGAATGTTTAACTTCTCACATTTTTCATCAAACTCTTATTTAGGAAATAAACGCCCTCCCTCATCATTCTGCTGTCTTAGCTCTGCCTGCTGAGGAGTTTTGATGTATACCCATCTACTCTAACAGTACTTTCCAATTGTCTCTGTTTTCAGCCTGTCACTTAACCACACATCTCAGTCTCCAAAATGCTTTGGGGGGTCTTACTTAATGCTTCTTTGTTCCTTTATGTACTTCAATCTTTTATGGACTGTTAGCAGAAGAGAAAAACTCAGCAGCAGCCTCACGATCAAAGGAAGCAGGAGCATCAGCAGCCTTTCAGATCTCTGACATTTATGCAAATTTCCAAATATTTGTGAGGATCATAAAGAAGATGCAACCCATGATCAGGAAAGCAGGATATGTGACTCGAGCTAGTCTAATTACAGACAGCGTTTTGATGGGTCAGGATTTTGTATCTATTATTGTGGCATACGGTCCATTTAGAAAACTACTGCAACTGCTTACATCATCTCTCTTCTCCATCTCTGTAAAATGGATTTTCTATTTATTTACTTACTTCATATGAGTGTTGTGAGGATTAACAAATTGCTGTAAAGTGGGTTCAGCTAGCTGGCTGGCTGAAGGGGTAAGCTCCTAATTTTCTTTTTGGTTTTGTTATTATAACTGTTGACTGATAATTCCCTGTTAAAAAATAGAACAACTGAGGATATAATGCACAAAATATATGGTGTGTTAAAATGGGGTCAGTGGAATGGGAATAGAATTGGCTTCCTACCTACTTCATTGCCTTAAAATGTCTAGTTTTATCAGTCTCACTGATGTATGTGTAGAAAAAACAACCCCCCCCTCCACCTTTCCTGCCACTCTCCACCCCAGAGAAACCCCAGCCAGCCAACTCCGACTAGTTGACATTTGTCTGTGTATCTTGTATGTTACGGAAGAGGCTGAGCAGCTGTAGTCTGCATTGATAAAATATATTGCATAAACATAGTACTACTTTCTTTACCTTCTTTATAACATTAGCACCGAGATGATTTCTAAAGCGGAGACTTGTGACCTAATCATAACAAAACCAAACTGATGAGGAGGAAGAAATCACAACTTTTTTACAAGGCTTGAATTCTTAATTTTTTTTTATCTCTATTGTTGAGGGTAGATTCTATTGATATATACAAGCCAACACACATGCTCCCCCTGGAGACACGATATACATTTAGTTTTATTGTTAGTTATTGTTATTTGAATCAGATGGTATTAACAATTTTGAAGTGTGATGGCTAGTGCAGTGGTTTTGGATAGGTAATCTTTCACTGAAACAGGGTTAGAAAGAAACAACTTTAAGTTCAGCTGCTTCTTTAAATCTCAGTCCAAGCAGGGGTTGATATCTTAGTACATTTGCACATTCTTCATTCTGTCCTGTTTGCTTCTTATGTGTGTACTGAATGTGTCCTTAATTAAGTTACAGCCAAGTTAGGGTATCAGTTAATAGCATTATGCTGTAAATATGCTAAATACACACAAACAATAATGTCAATGAGAAAATACATGCTTTTTCTGCAAACAGGCTATCCTGCATCCATATGGGAAAGCTGGCAGGGATCTTAACTCCTCCTTGAGAAAGCGTGAGCCTTCAGCTGCTACGACTTAACGACAGCCATGGGTAGAGAAGGAAGGATCTGTGAGACACTGCATTTTCCATTTGTATTAGTCCTCTAGTTGTCAGCCATCTCGATGGGAAAACAGGGCCATCAGCTGTGAAAGCCAGCAACAAGCAGTGGCACGATAAAGGTTTTGTAAAGTATTTTGTGTTTTCCCTTCTGTTAATACCCAGCCTGTACATGGCAGAAATGATGGAACTAACTGATCTCAAAAATTGCTCTCTGAGCTAGAGCAGTAATTCACTCTCACCTGTAAGTAAATAGTCTGTAATGATAGCTGTGACATCTCTGAGTTGAAGGGTAAGGACAAGTACATTTTATAATTTTTAATGGTATTTCAGATCAGTGAAAATGCTCCTTTTATTTTCTACCCCAGAAGATGCATAAAAAGGAGAAATACAGGAGGGACAGTCAAATTTCAGATTGAAAATATGTATGTAGGAATTTGATTTCATAGGGCTTCTTGAGTGTTAAAACGCAGTTTACAAAAATACATCTGCCATTTCTTCATGTATGGGATTGGAATTTCATGCAGAAAGCTGTTTCTGAATCTGACTCTGCCATTCTCTGAGTGATGATTTTCTGGCAAGTCACTTTGCAACACTTGTGTCTAAGTGTTCCCTTCGTACATACTTCGATTCTCTGTTCTGTGGAACAGGAGATGTTTCTGATTATGCTTAGTTTTTCTAGGACACAAGTCAGGCTACAGTAGCGTTCAAGGGTCAGCGATCAGAAAGGAAAGAAATTGAAGAACTAAATCCTTATATGATCTGCAGAAAGGACAAAGAAGAGGTTGATCAAGTTCAAAAATTTTCCTGATACCAATTAAAAGCATTCTTCTGTAAAACCTTGATTATTTTTTTAAATAGACAAAAAAAAAATTGTCTAGAGTGACCGGTGAGATAGGCAGGTAATCTTTATTGCTTAAGTGTAATCCTACTCCTGACTCTCCATAAAAATGTAACTTCATTCTTGCAGAGCTCAATCAGAGGTGTAACGGAGCTCTCTTATTTAAGTTGGGAGTTTGGGCACTCAAAAAGATAGTTTTTTTAGTTTCTTCATGTGCCAAATTTTTCTTCAGAAAATGAATCTTTAAACATCAGTCAAAGGCAGTGATTGTGATTTTATCATAATTTACTATTCTTTGCTTTGCAACCCACTTTCTAGATGTAATATCAAATAATCAACACAGAAACATTATGTTTCCTTTTTTGTTCATTTCTTTTTTCTCCAGAAAGCCAACCAGAAGAAAAATCTGAAAGCAGCAGCACTGGTGAGTGTGGACACTTTCTTTGAAGCACTTAAGAAATTACATATGACTGTGCATTTTCAGTTTTACTTTTCAATAACCCAGTAGATTTTTTTATATTAAAAAAATTATTCTTTTAGTTATATTTTTAGGTCAGAACATCAGAATTGAAAAATGACTTCATAATCTGATTGTCTGCTGTGACTAGAAGACTTAAATTACTAATATTTTTATTAAAATGAAGGAGGGGAAATGGTGAGCGAGAGCTTTAGAAATGTAGTGTTCATTTGAGTGTTATTTTAGACATTTTTCTTTCTCAACTCTTTTTTTTAGGTTCATTGTATCATTTAGTTTGAATTCTTTCCTCGACTGGAAAGTTAGTAGCAAATTTCCAAATCTTTTGTTGTTTGATTCTAATTGCATAGACTAAGCAATCAGAAAAATAGTGTTCTAGTATTGTACTTTATTCAGTTTTTCTAATGAAAAAAATCTTCCTTGTGAAAGATGTGGTTCCAGAGGAGGACCACAAAAATGGTCACAGATCTGGAGCGCCTACCCTTCGAGGACAGGCTGAGAGAGTTGGGGTTTTTCAGCCTGGAGAAGAGAAAGCTCTGGGGAGACCTTATAGTGACCTTCCAGTTCTTGAAGGGGGCCTGCAGGAAAGAATGGGGGGCAGAAGGGGTAATAAAAGTTTCAAACTAAAGAGAGTAGATTTAAATTAGTTATCAGGAAGAAACTCTTTATTGTGAAGGTGGTGGGAGAGGGGAACAGGTTGCTCAGAGAAGTTGTGGATGCCCCATCCCTGGAAGTGTTCAAGGCCAGGCTGGATGGGGCTTTGAGCAACCTGGTCTAGTGGGAGGTGCCCCTGCCCATGGCAGGGGGGTTGGAACTAGATGATCTTTAAGATTCCTTCCAACCCACTCTAGGATTTATAAATTCTTTGGAATGAGTCAAAAATTGTTAGTTCACTGGTACTACTTACCAGTTATATAGTAGTCAGTCCAACAATGTCTTAAGCACAGTTAAAAAATCTAAGGATGCCTCTGAAACTGCAATTGCTGTAGTAAGTATTTGGTTTGGTTTTTTTTTTTTTACACAATTCAGAATAGTAAACAAAACTACCATCCTTCAATTGGCATTTTTTGGTGAAAAGCGCAACCTGCTTGTATTAGATGGATTCCTAAGACTGTCTGATACACTAAAGATTATATTTTGGGTCAGAATTAGTCTGTGCAGGCTTCCTTTGCAGTCAGTGAAGGAGACAATTCCAAAAAGTCTTACAGAGGTGTGTGCAAGTGCAGTTCCCCAAGAGCTTGGGCAGACCTCTCTTGGGGCTGTGCATTGCTCCCTTCTGTTAAAGCCTTTGGGTTTACAGTACTCAAATTTCCATACACAACAGTGTGAGAATCTTACAGTGTCAAACAGTGTGCAGTAAAAATCTCCTTTTCTGCTTTTATTAAACAAATGTTTCAAAACTATCATTAACATACTAGCGAAAAAAAATAATCTGAGTTTTGTTAGTAGAAGGATTACCTCAAATGCAGACAGATTAAATAGTGCTGGGACTGGGCTGACACTGGTGAGCGGTAATGGCAGAGAGAGCAGATGGACTGGAAAGAGTCTCACACCCCTTCCTTTCTTCAAAAGCAACTCCTAAACATAAGACTAATGCTAGTGGGTTTTCAAAGTGTCTTCCTGAAAATAATTTTTCAGACAATTTAACATGGAGATATCTGGGGGTTTTTCTAATATTTAACTTTTATTTGAACTGCATTTCGTCATCAGATGTCAAAAATATGTTCTTTGTGTCTGGCTAAGAGTAGGGTTTGGGTTTTGTTTTTTGTAGGAGGGAATTCTTTGTAATACTGAGGTGTTTTTTTATTACACTGCCTTAAGCATCTCAGAAGATTTGTGTTACAAATTTTATAGTCTGTAGACTTGTACTGAATCCAAGGTCTGATTTACAGCTTTGCAGTTTTTCTCTGTTACATGTTAAAACCTGTTCACTCTGATTATATGTTAATCGTGGTGTGATTTTAAGGTTATGAAGGGCTACTTGATAGAGATTAATATTTTATATCTCTTGAAAACTGAGACTTGCTGCTGTGAGATGTCACATATAAAGCACATCTTGAGAGTTTAACTGCTGAAATGAATCAGAATTTTGATACTTACGATGCCTTTCTCTGATGTTCGCTACTTGCAGGAATGTACTCTTGGTTTTACTTGGCTTTTGGGTTTTTTTATTCTGTTTTGGTTTATGTTTTGAATGACTGAATTGTCTGCTCTTCGCTCTTGGTGCCTCCTCCTTGTTCTGTGAGTGTTGTGTAAGACGGCCACGTGTTTATTTGTTGGTATTTTTGCTTCAGTCAGAAGAACGAATTATTGTCTGCTGTGGGCTGTTTAAATATGCTGCCAAGATGAATGCTAAACTCATTGGGAAGAATCAAGCTGGATGTGGATTCAGTTTCTGAGTGATGATAGTTGGTTACACTAGGGCATTTAAAGGGGCAAAGCCACCAGTTGCACTTACTTGCTTATTCACCTTTTTTCTCAGAAAAATTGTGGAACTCGACTGACCTTTTTCAAACTACCTCTCAAGTAATTCAGGCTATTGAGTCCTCCATTTTGCTGTTAATCTATTTATCTTGGCCTTCAGTAAGTACTTTTGAGGCAAAGATGATGTCTTTTAGGCACTAATGTAGCATTTTATCATAACAAGACTCTAATGACTACTTTTGGATATTACTCTAGTAAAAACATAAGGTTTATTTGTAGTTAGAAAGTAAATAAAGGAGGTAAATGACATAAAGAACATTCAGAAATCCTTTGATTTACATCCCTAAAAAGTTCCCCCACATTTTACATTGGGAGGGTGCTGGCAATCTTCAGAATTTTTTATGTTATAAGTCATTAGTATTATGTATGACATTTTTAATCACATTTATTACTGGGATGGTAATGTAGAATCATAGAATGTTAGCAGTTGGAAGGGACCTCTAGAGATCGTCTAGTCCAATCCCCCTGCCAGAGCAGGATCACCTACAGTAGGTCACACAGGAATGTGTTCAGGCGGGTTTTGAATGTCTCTGGAGAAGGAGACTCCACAACCTCCCTGGGCAGCCTGTGCCAGTGCTCTGTCACCCTCACAGTAAAGAAGTTTCTCCTCATGTTGAGGCGGAACTTTCCGTGTTGTAGCTTACACCCATTATTCCTTGTCCTATTACTGAGAACCACTGTGAAGAGACCAGCACCTTCTTCTTGACCTACACTCCTCAGGTATTTATATACATTAATAAGGTCCCCTCTCGGCCTTCTCTTTTCAAGAGAGTGGTTGTCAACCACTTACCAAAAGGCAAGACAGTGCCAGCGTTGCTACTCTGCTTGGAGCATTCGGAGAGAGACGATACCAGGACAGACCAAAGACCATCTAGCTGGTGTCCTGTCCTCAGTGGTGGTCTATAGCAGATGCTTTGAGAAAACTGTATGCAGAAACATAGTGCTACCTCCCCAAAATACTTCTTCCAGCCTCTAGAGGTTCACAGCTCAGAAAGATCCAGCCAGTGCTGGAGGTGAGGATATTTTATTTAATAGACCCTCATGGATTTTCCTTTATGAAGTATCCCTGTTGGTTGAGCCCATGAAAACCTTTAGGATCCATAATATCTCGAACGATGCTATGGTTACAGTCAAAATATTCAGGAATGAAGACTTATGTGAAACAAGTTTACCTGAACTACATTTGAGCTCCTTTTGCATATTATTATTTTAAATGACTTTTTCTGCATGGAGATACTATTTGATTAGTGCTTGTGGCAAACAGTATTGATGATTCAGCCAATGTTGTTTAGTGCCTCAAGGCTGATTTATGTTAAATGTGAAAGGATTGTAGCAAATTACACACTCAGCTAACGGAAAAGAGAAATGAGAATTGACTTTGCTTGTTCCTATATAGCATAGAATCATAGAATATTTTGGGATGGAAGGGACCTTTAAAGGTCATCTGCTCCACTGCAGTGAGCAGGGACGTCTTCAGCCAGATCACGCTGCTCAGAGCCCTGTCCGGCCTGACCTTGAATGTTTGCAGGGATGGAGCATCTTACCACTACTCTGACAAATCTGTTCCAGTGATTCACTGCCCTCACTGTAAAAAATTTCTTCCTTACATCTGACCTAAGTCTACCTTCTTTTAGTTTAAAGCCATTACCCCTTGTCCTATTGCAACAGGCTCTGCTAAAAAGCTTGTCCCCATCTGTCTTATAAATCCCTTTGAAGTATTGAAAGCCACAGTAAGGTCTCCCTGCAGCCTTCCCTTCTCCAGGTTGAACAACCCCAACTCTCAGCCTGTCCTCGCAGAGAAGGTGCTCCAGACCTCTCATGATTTTTATGTCCCTGCTCTGAACCCACTCCAGCAGGTCCATGTCTTTCCTTTGCTGAGGACTCCAGAGCTGGACACAGCACTGCAGCGGGGTCTCACCAGATGAGAGCAGAAGGGCAGAACTACCTCCCTTCACCTGCTAGTCACGCTTTTGATGCAGCCCAGAATGTGATCGGCCTGGGCTGTGAGTGCACATTGCCAGATCATGTCCAGCTTCTCATCCACCAGTATCCCCAAGTCCTTCTCCACAGGGCTACTCTCAATCTCTTCATCCTCCAGCCTGTACTGATAGCGGTGGCTGCCCTGACCCAGGTGCAGGACCCAGCACTTGGCCCTGTTGAACCTCGTGAGGGTCACACAGGCCCACTTCTCGAGCTTGTCCAGGCCCCTCTGGATGGCATTTCATGCCTCGGGCATATCAACTGCACCGCTCAGCTTGGCATCATCCCCAAGCTTGCTGAGAGTGCGCTCGATTCCACTATGTCTTTGATGAGGATACTAAACAGTACTGGTCCAAGTACTGGACCCCTGAAGGGGGGGTCCTTGTTACTGATCTCCACTTGTTACTGATCTCCATCTGGACATTGAAGTGTTGACCATTACCCTCTGAATGTGACCATCCAACCATATGATGATGAGCAAATGATTTAAACCCAAATATGTGTATGTAGCTCCTGTTTGCTCATGGTGTTGCTTATACCTACTTGTAATTGCTGTTGGTGGTGAGGGAAGCTGTGAAAACCAAGCATTTGTGCCAGTTGAAGTATGACCTGCACCTCTGCTCCTCACTGCCCCTCCCCCAGATAAAAATACCCAGAAGCTGCTGTCCTGAGTCTGCATAGGCTGTTGAAGGTGATATGGTAGAGAAATGCGTTCTCACGTTAGTGTGAATGTACTTAGCTACTGTCCTCGTAGAAGTGCATTAAGTGAAAGTTGCATAGGCAGCAGCTGATTTTTGGTCACCTCAGTATAGGAAAGATACCGAGGTGTTGGAGCGAGTGCAGAAGGGGGCAACAAAGCTGGTGAAGGGCCTGGAGAACAGACCTTATGAGGAGCGATTGAGGGAGCTGGGTCTGTTCAGTTTGACGAAGAGGAGGCTGAGGGGGGATCTCATCATGCTCTACAATTACTTGAAAGGACATTGTAGAGAGGTTGGTGCTGGTCTCTTCTCACAGGTAATTAGGGACAGAACCAGGGGGAATGGTTGCAAGTTGCAACAGGGCAAGTTTAGGCTGGACGTTAGGAAGAAATTCTTCACAAAGAGTGGTCAGACACTGGAATAGACTGCCTAGGGAGGTGATTGAGTCGCCATCCCTGGATGTGTTCAAGTGTCGTTTAGATGGGGTGTTGGGTGATATGGTTTAGGGATGAACTTGTAGTGTAGGGTCAGTGGTTGGACTCGATGATCCCAAGGGTCTTTTCCAACCTGAATTGTTCTATGATGCTATTATACTGTTGCCTGAGCCCTGAGAATGTCCTTTTGAAAGCCCAGTGTTGCTTTCAGGGAGGTGGGGGCAGTATGTCAGCTCTATACACAAACTGCATGTCAACCTTTTTCCTTAGGAATGTGTACGACAGGGAGTGCAACCTGCTAGTTGAAATTTTTGAGCTTCCTTCAAACCAGTTGGACTCCTGCTGTACCCAAATTTCATCTCTTAAAGTTTTTCATGTAAGTGTGTGGCAAATAGCAGCCTTCACTGCTTAAAGTGCTTTTGGACAAGGTGTTAGTCATCTCTTTTCCCTAAAGCTGCCACTGAGCAGTACAAATGCCTTCTAGTGAAGGGAGAGGCACCATTAGGACCATTTTTGATTTGACTTTGTTAAAAGGAATAAATTATCTGAGCTGCTGCAGACAGTATAGTCTGAACCTAGTATTTTTTTTCCAGTTGTCAATGTACATATTTGACTGCAGACACAAATAACAGCATGAATTGTCTGTAGATCACACTTGCTTCATTTTGTGATACTGCAATAAAAAAAAATATATCAGGTGTCAATTATACATGTGTTGGAATATCTGAAATTTGATCTAAGCATTTTGATAAATACTGAACTGCACATGATAGAATCAGCAGTTTTTTATTAATGGCACAGAACTTTTATATTGTGACACAGGGCTGTATAAAGCTGCTAAATGCTTGTTTGACTTCCCACTCCTTAAAACAGTTAACATATATTAACGATTCTTGTGACTGAAAATGGATCATCAGGAGGAATAAAACTGTAATTCAGTATTGAAGATAACTTAGTTAAGAAATCTGCCTTAGTTAAGAAATCTGCCATTTTAAAGCCATAGAAACAGTTTTTGTTTTGGAAATAAAACTGGTTTTGTTGGCAGATAAGTGCAACAAAACTTAAAATACAAAGTCTGTCATACTGGTTATGATAAATATTGTGGAGAAACAAGGAAGGCATACTGGTCGAACAGCTGAAAGGGTGCGAATTTGATGTAGGACAACACTAACTGGAGTGAACTTTTTTTAAGACCTCGTGTAAATGGCCTTAGTGTCCTTGGGGTCTGGCTATTTATTTTAGTATACTTTATTCTAACATTTATGCTTTCCTGAGCATCGCCGATGTATTTATGGTCCTACAGTCTCTATCCTGAGAACAGAAACCGATATAAAAAGGGTGGGAATTAATCCCACGAGTCTGTTCTGTCCTTCAGCGATGTCAGCATCCAGCTTGTCCAAGCTCTGCACTAAGCAGAAGCATGTTTTTGGCTCGTATCAGAGTTTTTGGTCTTCCCTTCTGCCTCTCAAGAAATCCCAGGAATTTCAGCTGTGGCTGGCATCTCAGATCGTGACTCCGCAAATTGTGTTTGTCTGCTGTGAGGGATTTTGCTGATTATTGCGGTTCACCCACCTACCAAGCACGGTCACATTTGATGGGTTCAGACCTTTGCAGTATCATAAATCAGAGCTTTCAATGATGGATCAAAAGGGGCAGACAGAGATCAAATGCTTGCTGCCTTAGCCCGTACAAGGCTGCCATGTAACAGATGTAAAGCTAGCAGGAGGCAGTTTCAAAGCAAATAAAAAGAGATGGTTCTGCAGTCCGGATGTAATTGAGCTATTGAATTCCTTGCCAGAAGATGTGGATCTCAGGGTGATATTTGCTAAAGGCTTATGTGACCTTAGGGGAGACCAAAGATGTATGTGAAAATAAAATCCACCAAAGGATTCTAAGATTGAGAGGACATCTCATTTAAGAGAACCCCAAGCCACAAAAGCCTGGTGGGCACTGGGATGCAGACCCAGAAGAATCACACATGGCTGCTCTATCCTGAGGCTTCTTCCAACAGAGAGCTACGAGGATGATTAAGGGACTTGAATGGTTCAGGGGGGACCTTATTAACATATATAAATATCTGGGGGGTGGGTGTCAAGGGGAAAGAGACAATCTCTTCTCATGGTGCCCAGTAATAGAATAAGAAATAATGGGTTTAAGTTAGAACATAGAAAGTTCTACCTCAGCATAAGGAGAAATTTCTTTATTGTGAGGTTAAATGAGCACTGGCACAGGCTGCCCAGAGAGATTGTGGAGTCTCCTTCTCTGGAGACTTTCACCACCCGTTTGGACGCCTTCCTGTGTGACCTGCTGTAGGTGATCCTGCTCTGGCAGGGGGGCTGGACTAGATGATCTTTCAAGATCCCTTCCAACCACTAAGATTCTATGATTCTATGATTCTTCATGGATATCTGCTTTTGACCACTTAGCTGGAGTCACAACACTAAGCAGAGCTGACCTTTGGGCTGGTCCAGTACTGTTACTCTCAGACTGTTTCTTTTTTCCCCAATATTTTTGGGGAAATTTTTTTTGCATCAGGGATAGCTGAAGTTTCTTCTCTTAAACCACGGAAGTAAGTTTTGAGAGGAATAGGATATGAAGGCAAAGGCAAGAGTGGCTCTTCTAAGACTGCGTGCAGTCATTTACATCTACCTTTGCTAACAGCAGCTGCGAGAGCACTGGAGGCTGCAGCACAGTAAGACCTGAGCTTTAGGTATGCTTGAGTCTGGAAACAGTCTAGCAGAGCTCATTTGGTGCTCTGCCTGAGCTGTAAGACTTTTCCAGCCCCAGTGCCTTGCCAGCAGCTGTAGTGATACAGGAGCAGGAACAGTGTGTAACTGTGCTATTGCATATTGTCTTACTCATGCAGGTTTGTCTTGGGGATTTCTGCACTGTACTCTGTGGGCTAACCTTAAAATCATCATCTGCTCGTGGCAGAAATGTCTTATGGAGGTGGCCTTTTATCATTATACGGGAAGGCATGAAATAGCCTACATGTTAGATTTCTTCCCTGTTCGAAAAGAACATTATTTACTGTTCATTTTAGAAAATGTGTTGGAAATGTTACAAGACCTGGCAATGATGCAGGCCTTAGATAAAGTCAGTGTGTATATAAAGACCTCTAACCTGAGAGCACCTTTTTCCTCTGTTTAGCAGATTCTTATCAGCCTGGCTTGCAGGACCTGTATTTGTCTCCTCTGAGATTATCAGCTTTAGCATTGAGAAAACGTACTGCTTTATCCCTAACACTTGCCAAAGGCTTTATTTAAGTAGGAGAGAGGCAATAAATGATTCGGTTTGGTGTTAGAGTTGCTCGTTCTGTTTATGTTTTTTGATGCTTAGCCTCTTCATTGCTAGTTTGTTTGCTTATTTTTTTCTTCCTAATTGAGAGAGTCTGTACCCACCTCTGACCTGTTCTTTTTCCTTCATCTGTTCGCTATAGTGAGCAAAATCAAGAACCTTCGTTGAGATAACAAGCAGCTTTTTGTGGAGCTGCAGCAGATTTGTAGCTCCAGGTTTTCTGCTAAGAAAATTTTTTAAAAAGAGAATCACTCCATTCCTCTGACTTCTGCTGCCAGAAAGAAAATTGCCTTTCTGAAACCTGGCATATGAAAAGCCAGAATAGAAAATTTTCTTTTTTTTAAACGTATTTACTTAGTGTAGTAATTTCAGGACAGTTAGATGTTACTTGTGTGTACAACCTCAGTGTTGCGCTGTGTTGCCATCTGTGCCTTTTCCTTAAATCCAGGGCCCCCACGTGATGGTCACTTAAATGGAGTCCCTTGGCCAGCCTCTTCACCTCATAGTGCTCAAGTATTTTAGGCTCTCACCATGCTGGTCCTTCCTCAGCCTCACTGCTCAGGGAGTCCAGCACTGCAGGCTTCCCTGAGCATCAGGCCCATGGCTCTAGCAAGCCCCTTGGGTCCTCGTCTGCCTGTGGCATTTCCCTAGCAAGCAGCCTTGAGCTTTTAAATCTGAATTCTTATGTCCTCGGTGTGTTCCTGTGGCTAGTGAAGTGCCACCCCCTTATGCAGGACACTGAATCTGCCTTCAGGAGACGTGAACAAGAAAATCTGCCACCTCCTTTTGGCCAGGTTTTCCATACCTGGAATAAAGCTTCTGTTGTTGATGTCGAAGTCAAAGAAAAGCTGTATCCTGGAAGAGTGTAGACATCTAGTTTTCCAGGTAACTGAAATAATGCTTGGGGTGGAATTAGTGGATTCTCCCTTTCATGTGCAGAAAGATGGTGGGTGTTACGAGCTCTTTATAAAGCAAGGCTATGTCTCCCAGAGTCACACTACCAGTAGACCTGATATTAGGAAAAATTTCTTTACTGAAAGAGTGGTGAGGCATTGGAACAGGCTGTCTGGGGAAGTGGTGGAGTCACCATCCCCGGAGGTGTTCAAAAAATGTGTAAACGTGGCACTTCAGGGCATGATTTACTGGTCAGGGTAGTGTTGGGTTGATGGTTGGACTTGATGATCTTAGGGGTCTTTTCCAACCTTAATGATTCTACGATTCGAAACAAGACAATAGTGTAGTAATTTTAGCCTTATCAGAAGTTTACAGACCGTCAGATGGGCTCAATTTTTAAGTCATCTTCTCACTGCTTGGTTTTGAAACCTTAACATGTTGAACTTGCACATCATCCTGCCCTAACAGGGTTTTGAATGAGTGGCTGCGGTTTACAGATACTGTTATTGTACCAGTTTTGTGAACGTTTTTGTTTCTGGTGCAGAACAGTATTATTTTCTGAAACTTAAAATGAGCAAACACGGTGTCAAATGATAATTTTGATGATGGTAAACTGTTACCAGTGCAGAAAGAAACAGTGTTTTGGGAGACTGTTGCTGTAGCTATGTGTGTGGTACCCCTACTACACACATTTTTAGGAAAATAAATCAACTGTCTAGTTCTACAGGATATTATGCAATTTCTGGCGGAAAGAAAAGCAACTATGCTTTCTTATTCTGAGTGCTTGCTCATCTGTGTTCCTCAGGTGTCATCATACATCTTCTTCCTACCTTCTCCGGTCCTTGCGGCACTTCTCATTTTCTGGCATTTTATTGTGATTGATGATGATGATTTCTAGAGGCAGCACTTTTGAGACAATGTTCTGTGTGATATACAGGTACATAAGACTTACAGAGTGTCTATTTCAAAAGTAATTAAAAAGCGTAACGTTAATTTTCTGATCCTAAGTTTCTCATGCTTTATCGATTGCTTTTGTTTCAACGTAGTAAATTATGCAAGCCCTTCTCTCCAAATGAAAATGCTTTTGTTTTTTAGCTAGTAGTCACTTTCCTGTCAGTCTAAGAATTTCTGCCCTGTGTTGCAGGACAGGAGACAAATTTAGGTAGGGTTAGACGGTAGTTATCTGGCAAAGATGAAATAATTCTAGACTGAGGAAAAAAATGCGTCTTTTGTGGAGACCCAAGTTAACTTGTCCCCTTCATCCACAATCCTGATTCATTAGTCAACAGAATTAGGGCAGCATGACCCTTCTATGCAGATAAATTCATGGATGAAGCACTGGCATTATTAAATTGTAGTATTTGTTGCTTGCCCTTGTTATGGTTGCATACTAATGGAGAGAGAAGGAGAAAGATAATTTTCTTAAGCTGTTTTCATCTTATTAAATGGAAACCTTGTAATGCTTTTAAGTAAGAGGTGAAAATAACAATGATTACTGCAAGGGATGATGTGGGGTATTTCTTCCCTCTAGGATCTATAAAAATATTACCTACTGTAGAAAAGAAGTGACCAGCTGTCACTTAGACAGTTGTAATAGGTACGAATGCAAAAAGACAATTAAAAATAAGACATGAGTGTTGGAAAATGTCAATACTGCAATTATGATACTGTGAAACACTGGTCAGTGAGTGGGCAGGTATGGAAGGTGTGGAGCTGGGCTGTACTTTGACCTTGTTGCCCAGCCTGTGTGTTTCACTGCATCAAGGCCACCTCCAAGAAGCCACATTTGTCTCTAGGACTCATTGAGCAGTAAATAGCTGGAGACTGAGGGGATACTTAAAGGGAACATCATCATGTATGATTTTTTCTGGTTTTTATAGTCATTCCCAGGCATCTGCTTTTGGCTGCTGTCTTTACTGATTTCTTCTCTTGAGTCAGGCTGCTGCCCAACTCTAAACAAAGTCCTGCAGCCCTTCTGATAGAAAGGGAGGTGTACAAACAAAGCCCTACAGCCCTGCTGGTAGAAAGGGAGGTGAAAGAAAAATGAAAGATAGTTATATGATATGGAAGGAAGACAAGATAAGGGGAAGGAAAGAAGGATCAAAGGATCAAAATCTGGGATTCTGCCCAGAGATGTGAAGGACTGGGGGCTGGAAACAGTTTGCAGTCACCAGGGGACACTGGGCTAGATAGACGTTAGTGCAGTCATTTTTGTGTGTTGTCCTTATGCAGGAAAAAGCCAAGTAGGTGATAACTACACCAGTGCACTGCCAAGCGTGACAGGAGAACCATTGACTTCTCCACCAGTGGAAACGATGGGCATACCAGTGTGGGAGGAAGGAATACGCAGGGTCTTTTGGTCAGTTTAGCTCTGCTCTTTAATGAGGAGTCATTCAGGGGACTCACAGGGGCAGGGATATTCTTATTTTACTGTATGGGGATCCATCCTGCCTTCAGCTCCCTCTGTACCTTCTGAGTTGCCTGCTTGGTGGCCCTTTTTCTCGCTCAGGAAGAAGATGGGCAGGGAGGCAAGAGGCGCTGACCTGTGTGGGAGCAGGTTAAGTGGCTCCTTGGAAAAGGAGGAGGAAGTCCTTTTTTTTTTCCTATCCAAGCAATTGAAGATGTTCAGAGGAATTATGGAAACTGCACTTCCTTCCTGATACTTCTAGACTGTTCCAACAAGTTAATTGTGATCCAACTCTTAACAAGAGGAAGGTGAATGGAAACACTTTGCATGTGCATCATATTCAAAGTAATGGTAGAAAATCTGCTACTATGTCTGACTTAAGCAGTTGATTTTGCAGCTTTCTCGTTGTCACAGTAGTATTAAATATACAATTTCCAAGCCTGAAGACAAGACAGAAAAGGCAACTGATGTATAACTCGGTACTTTTTCTGGCAAAGCATACAGTGATGGGACACAAGCATCTACCTGAGTGACCGAGCATATGCAAAATATCCTTAGGTTATATTGATTATACTTATGGATTAAAAACACATTCTGTACAGTATGAAAATTTTACATGGTCATTTTATTCATATACCGAAGCAAGACAGTCCCTCACTCTGATTTGAAAAATTATTTGGCTTTGTAACTAGTTTGAAGCATCTCAATTGTAGCTGATAGGGCATGATTCAGTGTGGGTACGGATTTGTTCAACGCAAACAGGGAAGAGAAAGATTTTGTCACCCTTCTCTTTCTGCTGTGTGAATCAAACAGCTGAGTGACATGCCTTCGATCAGAGATGGCACGCAGAAATTTCAAACCCTGACACTTGCAGAAATGCGTGAGTGCTCATGAAAATGGGGAAAGGAGACACGACTGAAAGTTGGTGTTAAAGCACGTGACTTTACATGTATGCTATAGATATCGGTGTTACACAGAAATTAAAAAAAAAAGCAGAGAAAAGTGCTTAGCATAATAAATCATGGAGTTTTAAAATAAAAAAGTAAACCAACATGAGTTTATTTTTACTAATGAATAGAGTTATTAATCTTTCACTTTTAAAACCCAAGAGTTTCAAGTGCTCTTTCTCTTAAATGGGTTAAGAAGGAAGCAGGTACTCTGAACCAAAGGTCTGGTAAATAAAACCTTTCCAGTAAATCTTTGAAGAATAGCTATAAACTATTCTTAGGAGATATTTCAGATGATTTAAACTTTACCTGTGATTACCAGCTTATGAATAGCTTATATTCCAAAAGTCTTGTCTGTAATAAATGCAGAACCATCTAATCCTCTACTGCTTTTTCGTGAGTGAAGTCATGCTATGATGAAAAGCTGATACTGCTTTCCTGATATTAATGTCCTAACATTTTCTTGATAGTGGGTGTCCTAAGTGCCCAACTGAAAGGCGAACAACCTCAGTATATTTTATTTAACATATATTAATTGTTCCAAGTCAAAAATTGACTTTTGCTATTTTCGTTTTTTTCAACTGCAATGACATTTTATATCTCAGTCAGAGACCCATTACCAGCGAAGGTTATAACCAAGAGTGTTTAAGTGAAAATGGATTATTTGACATCCTAGGAGGAACAGCCTCCTGCAGACTTTGTGCTTATGCGGTCTGTGTAGTTGGCAGCACTTAGAACATACTTCTTTAAAACTCGTAGATCAGTTATGGAGCTTTTTGAGATTGTTTTGTCACTTTTTCTTGCTCCTGTGTCCGCAAATGGCTTTTCATGTAAGTGTTCTGCATGATGGTGTTACTAGCAACTGTCCTAGAAGATCAGCAGGATTTCTGGTTTCTTTTAGGGGAGCTTTCACATTTGCTTTTCACAGAAGTCCTACAGATTCTTGGAGGTACAAGATTAGAGGTTAACAAGGATTTTTTTTTTTTGAAGGTATCAGTTTGAAAATGACTTGAGGGAGGATGGCACAGTGGTGGTGTCTTTAAAGAGTTGTGTTTTGCTATTTGTCTTTTCTTTGTAGATAGTTAATGCATTTTGGCAGAACCAGACAAGTTTTGGGATACAATAACAGTTCTTCAGTTTGTATCCCTGTAACACAGAGTAATCTGATTTTTGAACAGTTCCATTTGGAAAAGTTCCACTTAGAAACACATCTTTTATGGTTTGTAAGTCTGTAACATGGTGACTGGATAGAAAAGTTTCTGGACAGTGAGTTGATTCTGATTCAGTGTTCTGGAGAGGCTGGATTTCCCCATTTGATAAAACGATACTGGAATACGTTTCAGTCGCTGCTGCCTTGTCTGGAGATGTAGAGTTCCTCAATTAATCTCCAGTGAGGGACTTAGTTCTAACACCACCTGTTGTATGTTACAAGTGAAGTAGTGTTTCATACTGAAGGATACACCTATATCCTGGGATACAGTTATCTCTGGGACCTTGCATTTGCATTCCCAGTCACTACTACTAAGGATAGTTTTGTCACCTCCGAAATCTGAAAGAAAACTCTTTCTCAGCCTGTCTTGTGTTAGCGGATTTCCTTGTCGCTTCTAATATGGATTGTACTGCATTTTGTTGACATTCTCAGTAATTTTTTTTCTATACAAAATTGATGTTGTGGGAAAGTTGACAAACTATATAGTTGGTTTTTTCCTTACTCTAATAGGATTTTATCTGGATTTTGGATTCATATGGGCTCTGAACAGTGGATGGGTTCAGTGAAAGGCAAAGCTTAAACTTTGAGTTAGTACAGCTTCTTTTTGCCTTTTGTGCTGATTTTTCAGTCCACTTTTGTGGATTGACTGGTTTGTAATGCTTGTGGCTAAATTAGTGAGTCATTCCACAGAAGCTATTAAAACTTTTTTTAATATAAAAATGAAAATACTTGGTAAATAGTGGAGATGAGGAGAAAGAAGGTATTATTCTGTTTCTTACAGTAATGCATCTTAAATGCCAGCAGGTGGTCTATTCAGAACTAATAGTACTACTTGCTTTTAGTAAGCCATTGTGCAAAGGAAAGGCTCTGTTAATTCCCTGTCCTTACTAGCACAAATGATTAGTATGAAATAGTGACTTTAGCATTGCAGGATGTGGAAACCTGAAACTTTATGTCAAATATTTTTATTAGCCACTTGATATGCATATATAATTAGAAAATCAAACATTCTGTGCAGATTCCACTCATTTCCCGTAACAGGACTAATCACTCCGGCATTATTTGTTCGGTTTACATGTTTTTGGCAATTGTTATTAACCTAGTAGCACAATTATGAATTTGTTTTTAAGTGAGTTGAGAAGTCATTTAACTTCAAAATCAAGCTGATTGATTTTAGACCCTCTTGCAATCTCATTTTCAGTACAATAGATTAGCATAAACTCTAATGAACATTCAAAATCATTTATTCCAGTTAAAATCCATTCTGAATTTGTTATAAGCAAAACATATTTTAAGCCTGCTTATTATATGAAAATACTCTCACTGCTGCTCAGCAGAGCAGTTAAGTGTGTGCATGTTAGTCATACAAGTACACAAAAATTCAGCTCGACTCTCTGGTTGAAAGACAGCATTGAGAAAACGTATATTACAAATAGCATAAAGCACTCGATCCATGTTTACAGCGTTTAGCAGATAATTTTTGTTAAATCCAGGCATGAAATTTTCATTCAGCCGAAGTAAGCCCGAAATGGATGTCATGATGAGATTTACATACCATTAGCTCACATCAATTGATTAACAGCCGAGCTCTCTGCTATGAGTCGAGTTAGATACATTAGTTGTGATGCCAGGAGGCTGCAGGTCAAGGAGGTTTGCTGGCTGCGTGCACATTTCCTTTGCCTTTGGGATTACTTGATAAAATGAAGTGCATCACTGTGAACAATTGACCCTTTCGAACAATCCAGACTGGTCAGCAGTCGAAATCCACATTTTAAAGCCATCATGATAGCCTCAAACTTAAGAGTTTCCAGGGTGCAGACAAAGGTGTTGTCCTCCTTCAGCACCAGTCGTGTACCGTTTTCAGACTTTATGAAGTACTTGAATTGAATAATATTTGAAGATACCGAAAACTCCTCCGGGAATCCATCCAGCCTGCTTTTGGACACCAGGACAATTCTGGATTTTATTTTTGCGATGAAATCGGGAGCATTACAAAAGATTCTAAGTCCTTGTGAACGGTCGTGGCTGTCGGTTATTTCCAGGAAAGTAGTCTCTCGAGATGCTAGCTGTTCCTTCTCCCACCTTGATCTCACTGCATCCGAGAGTACCTTAAGCTGGAAAAAATCTGCCTCCTGTGCCAAAAGTTGATTTTCTCGAAACCCTTCTGGTAGAAGAAGTTCTCCATTTCGTAGGAAGTTGAGAATGTGTCTGAAAAGGAGTCCATCTCTGTCTATGAAGTAATGACCGTCTGCATCACACGGGCACATTATTTTTCCATTTATGATCCCTTCCAGAAAAGAATCTGGATACTTGGTTAGTGTCTGTTTTTGTGTGATATATAGATAGCCACCAACATTCAGAGTAATCAGAGATGTTTTATAGTCCTTGTCTTGCTCAGAGCCTTCGGAGTTGCTGTGTTTTTCTTCGCATTCATTTTCTCTTTTGTTTATTTTTCTCTCCATATTTGAAGCCAGGACAAAAAAAAAAAAAAGTCAGCTATCTTGCTTTGTTCTTGTCAGCTTGCAAAGAAATAGTTGTTTTGTTTTAAAAAAGAAAAAGCATCTTTATTCAGCTCCGGCACGATGTTGGAATGGAAATGCTGCTAGCATTGCTCCCACTGTCAGCTCGGGTTTGCAGTAGGTGGCGTATCAGCTGTGTATGCAGGAAGATATCAGGAATATGACTGTAAAGGAGAATTTGCATTTAACTGTATAGGGGAAGAAGGCTATAACAACTGTCTCTTTCTTTCCCTTAAGTCTAGAAGTTTACGTAGTGTGGGGGTTATTCGCAGAAACACGTGCTGCTATTCTAAATGGCACCCTATTTTTAATGCTTTAATAGGTATTGGTAGTGTCAGCTGGTGAAATTGTGTTTAGTGCTTATGGCGTTAAACAGAGCGCTTCGTTTGTGTTTTCAAGGATTTTAATTTTCACAAAGAGCCTTTTCACTTTTTTTTTTTGGTACCGATTACAGCACCTGATGCGTACACTGAAAGGAAAGGTGTCCCTCTTTGTACAAGGTGGGTGTCATCTGTGGAGTGCGTGCACATACATATTCCTCATTTATCAGACACGTGCACAGTGGTAGGACATTTTCACGGGGGATACTCTGGGAGTGATGCTGAGGACTTGTTGGTCTGACTGTTCTAAGTTTGTGGTGAAAGCTTCCATTTGCAGTCGATTGGAGCATCCGCACCAACGCGAGAGCCGCAGCCTGATTAGGTGTTGCTTTCTGCCTTTCTCCTGTGCCACGGATAAAAACTGTTTCAGAGAGGGCATTTATGTGGGTGATGGGTTTTTAAGCTGCCAAGGCTATCTAGCATCGGTTCGTTCCTTCTCGATGGAAGCAACTCGGCTGCCCTGCGGAACAAAGGGTTAGTGTGCCTTCAGACAGCTTTGAACACCACATCACATTATAGCTTAGCAACACTTGGGCGCGAGGAGGGGGGAAACCTCGGCAGAGTACGCTCGAATCAAATGGCTGTCTCCTCTCTGCGAATCTGCGCTTGGAGGCTCGCTCTCGGTTGCCTCTTCGAACAAGGTTTCCTCTTTAAACATTCGCAGCTCGGAGCAGGGAAGGGAAAGCTCTCCGCGCATCTCTGCGTGCGTTTCCCTGGGGAGAGGGTGGGAGCCGCAGCGGCATGCGTTCCCCGGCACAGGCAGGAGCAGACGCTTACCTTGGGCTGGACCTGAAGAGGAGGTCTCATCTTTTTCAAGACGTGTTTTTCACTTTACAAGTAGATGTCTCCCGCTTTGCCTGAGGAGCAGTGAAAAGTCAGCTTGTTCTTCTGTAAATTCTTCCACTCTGTTTCTAAATATTTTATTCCTACTGCTCTCACTGTCTCTAAGGTTGTTTATCAATACTGTAGAGTCATCATTATAATATTTTATTAGTTGATAACTGGATGTAGTAAAAATAAATGCACCTTTTTTTTTTACTTGCTATTCTTCCTGCCAGAGTATCCCTAGCACTGATACGCTCAATTTTTCTGCTGCTGTATGTGATGTATTAAGCAGATATTATTCATTAGATTTGATTTATCAGGAATTACTCATGGTTTTAATTTTAACTCTTTGATATCACTGATATGTTTAGCATAACTTCAGTCAAGGCTATTTCAAGCAGTTTCTAATTTTTAAACATTCAGACTTTTTTCAAAATTAACTCTTTTCACAATTATTTAGTGAATACTTGAGAAGATGAAAGAGCCAATTAGTTTCAAGTATGATTTTATTTTATTTTTTTGTGACTACAGGAGACACCCATCGAAATTTAGTTTCTTATCAAGTGATGGCAAATTCAGTTAATGAGCTTAGGTCATGCATAGCTGGTAAACCATCTCAGTGGCCATTAAACCCTAAGAGAATGATTTCTGTGGTGCTTTCATCCTACATGGCAATCTTCAAATAGATTGAAGCTGAACTAGGAATGTCCTGGCACAAGTAAGCAGGGATTTCCAAGGAGAGCTGGGATTTGTAAAAGATATGAAGTATTTAATGGTGAACTAAGCTGTCTATATTTTAAGAGACAGCAGTTACAGAACAGTATCTGCTCACTTAGTTTTTCATGCCTGTCATCTTCTCAATGTTCTGACACTTGCAGTTCAAATTTTCCACTTTTGTGAAGGAGTGAGTATTCTCTGAAAGATCGTGCAAAATCATTTTTTAGTGGTTTGTATGATAAAATATTCAAAATTTATTTGATGTGGAAAATGTACTCTCTGGAGATCATGAATATTTACATTTAAACCTTTGAGACTTGAAAAATGCAGAGCTGCTGTAAAATTTTCATCACCCCAAACCCATGTAGCTTTACTTCACTGCAGCTGACAATCATCCGTAACACAAAATTCAAGCCTGGTGTATCTTTGTGAAAATTTTCCACTTTGTGTGCTGTGTACCACAGGACAGCTTTTTCAGAGAGTTCTCGTTCTTCCCATGCATCACCTGTGGCATTGCAGTGCGTGTGGTTTTAGTGGGATGGTTTCATGTAGCTAACTGTTTTCTGAAGGTGTAGCTGTGCCTAGAACTGGATTTCCTTTTTTCTATCCTTTTGCCCGCGCACTGGAAGATCATCCAGAAATTCATTTTGGTGAAGGTATGCAAGTTTTTCTTGCAGTCAAGGTAAAGACTTTGACCATTCTTGCTCTCTGAGAGTCTTGATGTTTTGCACTTGGAGTGTGAGAGCCAAGGTGTGCCCAGTGCGTCCTGGATTTTCTTGCTTCCAACTTGGCTTGAGACGGAGCAACTTGCTGCTGTACTCTCTCCCATGCCATGAGCAAACTGTTTCTGCCCTGTTTAGCTGAAGTATCCTGCTCACCAGTGTTGGTAGCTGGCAATCCTGAAGTGACTGCTGCTTCTCAAATTGTCAGTGTCACCTGTATGCTGGGGTTGGCCGTTCAAGTAAGGAATAGCACTGGAATCCAGCAACTGAAAGGATGGATTAAGTCAGAAAATACACTGAGCAGTCTTGCACACACTGGAGAGAGTGGCAGTGGTAGTAATGCTCCATTTCCAAATTACTCACCTTTTTGACTGCACCAGGAGGGCAACGCACAGAGCTTTTATGTTTCTTTCTGGCCAGAACCGTCCTGGAGACAGTGTAAATGCAGCGCTGGCATCTCTCAGCTACACAGGGAAACAAATCCAAAGAGGAGGAGGCTGGACATCTGCGTCCTACATGTGTCCTTTTCGGAAAATAACCTCACTCCTCCTCAGCTTCCATCGTCTTCTTGAGCCTCGTCTGGAAGTAGGGCTGTAGGTTGGACTTGATGATCTTAAGATACTTTCCAACCTTGATGTTTTTATGATTCTATGATTAAGCACTCAATGGAGCTGAGGATTGAGGGCTGGAACACACCACAGTGCTTTACCAGTGGTCGAGCTTACTGATGTGTCCATGCAATATCAGCTTCACTGCGAGTCTGCTGTCAGTGAAAATGTCCTGGGTTGCAGGAAACAGCTGCTTTTATTTATTACGGTACAAAAGGATATGAGGAGAAATCTCAGCTGTGGGAGGTAGAGGATTTTTGAAGTGTATTAAGAAGCCATGCTAATGAAATCTGTTTGGGTTATCAAAGGCCATTTGCTAGTCATTTAGTGTCATAGCACAGAAAGTTGGCCAGGTTTTTGGACAATGACGCCATTCAATAGCTACTGTCTCACAGTGTTGGTATCATAGACATTCTCATTCCAGTATTAACTCCAGGATGTTGATTACCAGCTATCGAAGACAAGCTCTACACACTAATTAAAAATGAAGATTTTCAAATCAGCATGTCTGAACAATTTGCATTTGAGTGTTTTAAAGGAGCTGTTTAAGAAACTCTATCGACAGTTGCTGGTGATATTTTTAATAGTTTTTTGAGAACTGCAATTCTACGGGACTGAAAAAGCAAATGGTGTGCCACTGTTTGAAAGGTGAATTAGATGGCCCGAGATGAAAAAGGACTGTAGGAAAAACAGTAAAACATCTGATTTGGAAGTGAATCAGTTAAAAATTAAGGGAGAGTAATCTACTACTAGTCTATGTGGGTGGAGGAAAAATAGTTTTTGCCAAGTTATTTCCCCTTTTCTGATTATAATTTGTTCAGCAAGGCAGGCAGTGTTTTCTTCTGTTAAATCTTAGAGGTATGTCTCATTTGTCATTTTGATTTAGAATATATACCATACAACTTTCCCTTTCATCTAACTATACAAAAATTATCTGCAGGCTTCAGACTGTCAAATGTTAAGCAGAGAATTATTACTAAAATGTTGCTGTAATTTGATTCTTGGTCCTGTTTATTTTTAGCTGATGATCAAGGAGATAGTTACTGATGAAGTTTGGAGGCGATATATAGGCTGAGAATATAATCAATAAAGAGATATATCGCTGATGCAGAAACATTTAGATAGCTGGTTAGGATAACATTTTAATATGTGCAAATACAAAGTTTATTTGCCTAGGAATACACTGTAGACGGGGCTTTGCAGTCCGTGTGTTTGCGAGAGGGTTAGGGCAGAAGCTCTGTCCAAAATACAATGCATCGGTGACAACTTAACATGAGGTTCTATGCAGTGGTCAGGAAAACAAATGCGGTGCTTATCTTTGGATGCCTGAATAAGGGAGTGCCAAGTGTAGATGGGGCGATCCTGTCTTGTAGCCGCATGGCTACCAGGGAAGAGTGGCCTGAGAAGGACACCAGCTTCAAGGGTGCTCTTTGAATAGGAAAGAGGTGACTGAAAATGCCTCTGGTCTGGAAGAGCTGAGCTGAAGTCTGGTGTAGGAGGGTGCTGATCCTTGTCCAACCATCCCATGCAATAGCCTGGCAAGCTGCACAGCCATGTAAGTGGGCAGCAGGAACTACTGGGGCTTTCAGCTGGAACACTGGGAAGCAGCACCCCAAGTTCTGCCTGCTGAGGAACTGGAGGCACATATGCCCATAGCTTGTCCTTACTGTAATCTCCTGCACTTTTTCCTGCTGCCTGGGAGTCATGTGTCCTGAGGCAGGTTTTCATCTCCTCCTTCCCTGGCACCGCTCTCAAGGAGCAGGAGGTGGTAAGCTCCAGATCCTGTTCCACGTGCTGTCAAGTGTGGCTGTGAGAGACAGTGTCTCAGGAGAGACACTCATGAGCTGAACTTTCTCAGGCCAATAAGAATGATTAAGAAGCTGAAAAGTAGGCCTAATGGAAGATTCGAGCAAACATGATTTGGATTTATTAGGCCTGATAAAAGTGGAGAGTCCCTAAGTGCTTGGATGGCTAGAAATGCTTTCATAGCAGACTCTTTAACTTTTAGAAATCAATGGCCTAACAAGAGCCAGTGGCTGGACACTGGAGCTGGGTGCAGTCAGACTAGAAAACTAACACATTAAAATCTGCAAGCCAGACCATCTCTCAGGAAAACACCCAAACCAACCCCCGTCAGATAATCTTCTGCACAATTTCAGCAAATTTCTCCTATGGCTGTTTGTTAAGATTTCCTTAAGCGTTTTAACCATGTTCTCTTCTTATGATGGTGATTGTCAGTGGGATTTGGGGCTGGAATCTTGTGTTTCCCCAGCATATCTCCCTGTCATCTCACCAAGAGAGTGAAAAAGATGAGAGAAATTCATCCTTTAGGAATTGGCCCCGGCGCATTCATGCAGGGAGGTCAGGGTGAGCATGAATTCGGCAGCTAATGATGAAGCTGTTGGATTCTGTAGACCAGCCTGTGTGGAGCTGTGTTCACAATGCACTTGTACCCGTCACCCCACATAGTGCAACTGAGAGCATAAGACACTTGGGAAATTCCCTTTTAATTGCTGCTCTTAGCTAGTCTTCTAGACTTATTAATGTATCTTGCCCTATCTGCTTTATTTTGAGTTGATATCTTTAACAGGGAATTGCTACATTCGTGCCATGTTCGTCCTTTGGCTTCTAGGCTGATGTGACTATGGAAGTATTGGTGCAGGTGTGTAGCAGTTTGAACATCCTTTTGTTGCAGCTCAGGTGCTCCCATGAGTGAAGAAAGACTCAAGTCTCTGAACTTGAATTTGGTGAATGAGAGCTAATTAGTCTGCCAAGGGAGTAAAAACTGTGTTCCCCCACTACAGCCTTATATCTGAAGGTTTGCATGCATCTTTGTAAATTTATTCCGCTAGACTCTGCGGATTTGTTAAATTCCCAAGAGGGTTCAGGGAAAGTGGGACATAAACCTTGGCGTTTGGACAGTGGATGAGCTTTGACAGCAGACCAGCTTAGCTGCAAGGGAGACTGTGGACATCCTTGTACTGTGAAGCGACTGGAACATTAAAAGCCAAATCCGGATCAGGGATAATTAAAAGAGAGTATTAGTCAAGGCATTGAAGATGAGATATTACTAAGGATAAGCATGTTTAATTGGCAGGTTCATTTCCTAGATAGTTGATGTGTGCAAGCTACCTGGTTCACTGATTCTGTTCTTAAAACTTAAGAATACTATGAAAATTGTGCGGGGTGCAGGGAGACTTGATAGCAGCATGTCGATGTTCAGAGAGCTGGGCTAGGTGACTCAGGTGAGTGTAAGCTTTTTAGCCTTGAACTCATACCATAGATTATGGAGAAATTGTCGTGGAGTTCAGAAGTTAGAAAAGATCAGAAGTGTCATAGAATGGCTTCAGTTAGAAGGGACTTTCAAGATCATCTAATTCCAACCCCCTGCCATGGACAGGGACATCTCCCACTGGACCAGGTTGCTCAGAGCCCCATCCAACTGCCTTGAACACTTCCAGGGAGGGAGCATCCACAGTTTCTCTGTGTAACTTGTGCCAGTGTATCGTCACCCTCTGAGATACCCCGTGGGGCTTGTCCCCTGCCTCACTGGGTCAGTGAAAAAATCATCAAATGTAATGAATGCTAGCAAACATGGCTTTATGTAAAGATTTTCTGGTCAGACAAACCTAGTTTTGTTTATTTTGGAGATTATGAGTTTAAAATAACAGCAAGTTTGCAGCCTGCTTAGCGTTTCGTACTGCACGTAATTTAGAATCTTGTGACATTCTGATTTATATCTTAAAAAATAAATAGCAAGCACAGAACAAGATTAAAAACTGTCTGACAGCAGAAAGTAATTATCAGTAGGAAGCCGCTCAGGATGTAGTTTGAAGGGCTTCCTCCAGGATTAGCAAGAGGGACAGTACTAAGTGAGAATCACTGCTTATAAAATGTGTCATGATTGACACAAATGCTGGTCAGACGGTGAATAACTATGACAGGACTGTCACAGTGTGGCCAGGATCATTTAATTCACAGAATCCTTTTAAAGACAATGCATTTTAACCAAGCCAAAGGCAATTATAAACCTAGGAACAGGGAATGCAGAGCACATACGTAAAATGTGAGGTTTAGAAAAGACTCAAAATAGATGTATTAGTGATGTAATAGCCAGTCAGCTCTGTCAACCCCTGGAGCCTGATTTTTAGAGAAAAATTGATCTTAACCCAATTTTAGCCATCTAAACATGAAGCACGGTCATGGGACACAGACATACCCACACCCATACCAAAAAAAAAACAAATAAAAAACCTGAGAAAATAAAAGAAAACTGCACAAAACCCACCAGCACAGGGCAGATCTTTAAATCCTAAACGAGACGAGACTAATTTGCTTCTGAAAGTCTCTTTTCCTCCCTCTCTCGGCTGAATTCAGAGATTCTGCTGAATGACCTTGTGACGGCTAAAGCGAGGTGAGAGAAATTCCAGCTCCTGCATGTTAATTTACCTCTTCATATGGTTTTGGTAAGACCAGGACAGTAATATTACAACTATTTTCTGATCTCCGTATTCTTTAAACATCATTGCAAGACCGAACAGTGTGCAGATAAGAGACCCCAAACTGGTTTAAGTGTGGCAGAAAGGCCTTGTGGTGCGATAATGCATGAGCTTGAATTACTTCATTTCTTGGAAAGATGGTTGAGAAGTGATTTGATTACAGTGTGTAAGTACTTTCAAAGGGAGAAAGCACCAGGTGAGCATAGGGGTTGGAACTAGATGACCTTTAAAAGTCCCTTCCAACCCAATGCATTCTATGATTCTATAGTATAGAAAGTCATAAGAAGAACCAACGGCTAGAAGCTGAAGGCAGGTTCGTATTAGAAATTAAGTGGCAATATTAGTAGCTTTTAGCCACAAATACATTACTAGGTTCTGTACCAAAGAATAAGGATAAAATTTATCTGTCTGCATACACAGGAGGTCAGGCAAATTTAACACATTGTCTCTCCTGATCATAAACCTTAGGAATCTGTAAAACCAGAGGTGTTTCAATACGAATTTTCTTTGTTTCATTCAAAACTACTGGGAAAAATGTAGCATTCTTACACCTTTCGAGGATTTAGTTTAAATCAAATTAAGATTAAATCATTTTAAAATGCATGGTGTGGAAGCAATTTCTCTCTGCATTATTCGGGGGAGCAGACTTAGATTTCCAGATGTAATAATATTTCAGTATATAAGGCAATGAAAAAAATTAGAGGTGTCTTGGAGTGCCTTGTGTTATTCGGCATCAATACTTCTAAGCGTTTCTGTTAACTTCTGTGACTTTACCAGCTGAAGTTGCTGGTGGCGGTGTAGTACCTTACACTGATAGCAGGATAAGACTCTCTTTTGGAAGGACATTTTCCATAGTGAGAGCTCATGAAGCCATTAGAGCCCATCCTTTCTTGTAAAGCAAGGCTGTTCAGAGGTTTTTGGTTTACACCTGTTGCACTGACTGTGCCCAAAGGAGATGGGTAAATTGCCACGCGCACAGACGTACCATACCCCTCACTACACACTGGAACATCATAGTAGAGAGGCAGGTGTTTGCCCACCATCGCTTCTCTCTTCCTTTCTACATCAAGTGCCTTTTAATTTTTAGGCTTTTCCACCTTTACATGGTGCTCTGTTGGTCGTTCCTTTTAGGCAAAAAGGTGTTTATGTTAGATTACAAAGTGATTATACAACAGAGGTGAATGTTCAGAGAGCAGTATTAACTAAAACATAGTATGCGATCTCCGAGATTACTAACTGCAAGTTAGTAGTGTTATTAGAATTGTAGAATCATTCAGATTGGAAAAGACCCTTGGGATCATCAAGTCCAACCCTTAACCCTACCCTTTATGGCATTATGTTCCTTTAATGAACAATGTTTTGGGTTTTTTCAATCTAATAAGAAAAATAGGTTAGTCTTTTTCTGAGGATAGAAATAAAATGAGCTCTCATTTTATCTTCCACTAATTTTGGATACTTTGATGACCGGGTTCTCTTTGTAGATTCTTTTTTTTCCCATGATCACTGAGTGTCTACAATGCACATTTCCAGAAAACAGTTCCTAGATGAGCTAAGAATCTAGAGAAAGCTGGACCACACAGTTAGCATTTCTTATTTAGAATTTGATCTTAATGATTCGTTCTTAATATGTAAAACACCTGAGGGCAAAATAAGGAATTCTCTGCTGTGTCTAAATAGTAGGTATTTTGAAACTTGAGATTTGAGAACTTTTAATTACAATTTATTTACTGGTGGTGCTGAATCTTGTTTTAATGTCTGATTTTGCTTTTTTTTTGTTTTCTTTTCGTTCTAGATAAGCTTTCCTTGGAAGGAATAGTGGTGCAACGTGCTGAATGCAGACCTGCAGCTAGTGAAAATTATATGAAACTGAAAAGGTAGGAGTGCTCTTCTTACAAACAATTACGTAATATCTGCCTTTGATGCCTTTATAATTGCCTTACTAGGGATGGATGACTTCAGCGTTACCATGACCTTATGTAGGATTTATACAAGATTGGAACTATTCTTGCTTTTGGGGTGGATTTGTTGGAGGGAGGGAGTGAAGGCTTATGTGGGGTTTGTACCTCCCTCTGCTGGTGTCTGGTGGAATGAGGTAGACTTTTGTGTTCCATCATGTGCAAAGCTCTTACTAGAGCGTGTGTGGTGCCTCTTCGTACCTGAGCATGTGAATTTACAGCTACATTCAAGTGGAATTGAAACTGAATTGCCTGAGCACTTAAAAGTTTACATTGGTCTGGTCAGGAAATGCTCCTGGAGTGTGAGTTTCTCTGTGAGTAGTCCAGATTTAATTCTGCTTAATACCATGCCATGCTGGACAAAGGCCAGCTCTGAAAGCTCTTCTAAACACCCCGAATAGGAGAGAGTTGAGGAAGAAGCTCTAGGCCTGAACTGGCATGCTTGCTAGGAAACATAATGCCTGAGAATGTCAGAAGTGACATGGAAACCACAAGATATATGTTTAACAGACTTCTGAAAATAAATTAAAATCTGATACATCTAGAATTTACCATGTGATTCATATATCATATGGATAATTAACTTGATGATGTTCTCTTGTAATAAGTCAGGTTTGGAATTGAATTGTGCTTTATATTAAATACATATTTATTTCCTTTGTGTGGGGGGGTTTAAATTAAATCACCCTTTTATATTGTGAGTTTGTTGTAAATAGAGAAATGTAAAGCAAGAAATTTCAGGAAGAGAATTGTCTGTGACTAGTTTTAGAATCATCAGAAGAGATGCAGAAAAGGCATTGATATTTTTCCCCAATTCCTCATCTGTTTTCTGTGTATCATATAGCTTTACATAGACTTACAGTATCTCTGTCATCCAAACTGTGCCAGTATTTGCTAATTGTGTTCATTTAATTCTAAGACTTTATGCTCTAGCTGTTAGTATCATAAGTTTGCTTAAAAAATGAGCACATGTACAGTGAACTACTTCATTTCAGACTGTGTTCTGTGATTGCTGTTGTAATTTTTGTCATCAGTGTGCAATGGAGTATGAAGCAAATGTGATGTTATTAGAAAAGAACTCATTTCAATCTGACCATTTTGCATATATACAAATGTAGTCTGTGGGATGTATTTGCTTCGTAATTGTTTTAATCGAAGGTTGCCTGATCCAATTGCTATTCTGCATTTTGTACAGTTTTCTATTAGTTGATTGAATGAGCTTCTTCTGAGGCCACATCAGAAGACCAGGGTAAAACTGATGGCTTTAAAGATATACCAGCCAAACTTGGAATTTTTTAGCATTCTACTTTCTGTCACGCATGCATGCGTGCAGCCCCTCCTGGTCTTTGATTTTGTTGTATTCAACCCCCTTAGGAGCAACAAAGATACAAACATGAAGTCAGGTTTTATGTTTGGAAGCACTGGCAGCTGAACACTGATGGTACTGTTGTTTTTTATTTTCCTGTAGAAAAACTGTCAGGCTGTCTGTGCCTAGTTTCTAACATTCTGTCTTGTAAAAGATTTTTTGCCTTCCACTGAAAAGTTAAAAAAAAAAATAAAAATCTTATCTGGTGGGAATCAGCATGAGTTTTAGCAGATCTAACAGTCACAGCTTCAGAAGAAATTGGTTTATGTCCAAATGCCGCCTCTGGTGTTTAAGTAGTAGGATCTAACTTTGCTCTTCCCTCCCTTTACTCTCTCCCACCCTCAACATGCTCCAGTCTATGTTCATGCTTAAAAAATGTGACAGCACTGAAGATAAACCACATAAATTACAGAACTGTGTTATATTAAACCATTTTTATTCATTTTTCTGTTTACTATTGTGCTTTACATGAAAGAGACTCTCCAAAGGTGGAATTGATATTGATGAAACATCAAGTCTGTGGTGTAGGCTTTAAGTGCTACAATAGTGAGTTGAGTTGGGAAGGAAATAAAAGTAAAGAATAAATGCAGTTGCTTCAAACTTTGAAGATCTAAACAATTAAGTTAAGCTGCACGCTCCAATAACTGTAATAATTTGTTTTCCGAGAGCTGGCAGTGACCAAAAGGGATTATATAGCTCCCTGGTATTAAATGCAGATATGAATCTCATCTATTTGACTGTCTCTGTCTGGACCAAGGAAATGAGCTGACGTGGCATTTGATTTCCACGCTGCTCTGCAGAGTTCTTCCATGAGAAGACAAAGGGATGGTCTAGTGATGGGGCTGCCGGCAGTCAGGTGATAGATATGTGTGACCTGTGAGTTTAAGGACGGGTAATGAAAGCACATAATTTGATAACTTCTGTGGGTGAAAGCATTATCAGTTGCAGCAAACAGGAGGGTTTTTTCCCAAGGAACAGCTTTTCATTTGATTACGGGATGGGTGTATAGGGCTGATGTTCAGAATGCTTTGAATACTAGGTACAAATGTGTGTCTTCGAATAACTAGTTAGGTAAAACAAAAGTTTTGTGACTTTCACTTGGTATTTCCCATTTTGGAAGTTTTGTTGCTGGCAGGTTTGGGTTTTTTTTTCATTTTCCTGAACTTCACGTTCTAGAAGGGGAACAAATACCATGAAACACCTGCTGTCTTCCAATGGTAAAGCCTCATGCTATTGAATTTCCTAGAAATTTTTATTAACAGTGTGTTTGTTCTTTTTAACACCTTAATGATTAGTTACACATTTGCCGTTAGTTCTGGTGATGCTGTTAAGGCTGGCTGGAAAATACTGGCTGGTTTCCAAGCGCCTGTCCTAATTTCTGTTTTGTGGGAGTGGATCTCATGGTCCTACTTAAAAATATTTGCACCGTGCGGTGAAAGAAACCAGGCAGGCTGTTCCCAACTGCGGATGGCTTTACTGTGTGGTGGTCACGGAAAATACTGTCCCTACGCTGCTGCTCCTGGTTTCTCCTTTGGATGAAGGAAGGCAGTGGCCTGTGAACGGTTGTAGCAGAGGGTGTGTATCACAGACGGGGTTACATGTGTGGCTCGTTGTACAGCACACACTGTACTATTGCTAGTCTTGGGTCCCCACCACCCACATCACATTAGGTAGGATGCCTTTCCTTTCTGCCAAGAAGGCTCGTGAAGGGTCTGGAACACACATCCTACAGGGAGCAGCTGAAGGAACTGGGAATGTTTAGCCTGGATGAAACGAGGCTGAGGGGAGAATTTATCACTCCCTACAACTACCTGAAAGGGGGTTGGAGAGAGGAGGGGGCCAGCCTTTTTTCCCCAGTAGCAAGCGATAGGACTTCCCGCTTGGTCCCCATGTGTTGCCAGGTCTAGTCGAGAGGTGGTGTCCCTGCCCAAAACAGGGAGGTTGGACTAGATGATCTCTAAGGTCCCTTCCAGCCTGTGCCATTCTATGATTCTATGATTCTATGACTTGAGGAAGAGGGTACAAGTTGTTGGGAGGTTTAGGCGGCACATTAGGAAGAAGTTCTTCACCAAAAGGGTCATTGGGCACTGGCACAGACTGCCCAGGACAGTGATGTAGTCACCATAGAATCATAGAATGGCATAGGTTGGAAGGGACCTTAGAGATCATTTAATCCAACATCCCTGTTATGGGCAGGGATGCCACCTCTCGACTAGACCAGGCAACACATGGAGACCGAGCGGGAATCGAACCCGCGACCTTGGTGTTGTCATTGTTGTCAGCACCGCGCTCAACTCACTGAGCTAACCAGACCCCTAAAAGCACTGCGCCATTGGTGCTGGTTCCACTGGGGCACGAACCCAGGACCTTCTGCGTGTAAAGCAGACGTGATAACCACTACACAACCATCCCTGGAGGTATTTAAACACCGTGTTGATCTGGTCCTTGGGGACATGGTTTATTGGTGACCTGGCAGTGCTAGGTTAATGGTTGGGCTTGATGATCTTAAAGGTCTCTTCCAAACAAAGAGATTCTGTGATTCTGCCAGGCTTCCCTTGGCAGGATCCACATCCACCCTAGCCAGTCCCACCCAGATGAGACTGTTTTCTTCATTTTACTGTAGCTAGCTTTCCGCCATGAGGAGACATTATCTGTCTCTTAATTTTTGTCTTTATGAGGCTTAAGAGATTTTTGTTTCCCTTATCTTCATTCTGTGATCCCAGTGTTTAAACTGTCTTGTGGTTAATGAATCCCCAAAGAGAGAGATCCTAAAAGGGGCTTGTCTGCACTGGGAAGGACAGGGCACAGAGACAGAGGAGTGCCCCTAACGTTCAAGATCTCCTCAGGCTCCAAATGACTTGAGAGGAGGTGAGAACAAGATTTTGATACTCCCAAGGGACTTCTGTTATGCACAAAAGGAAAACAGGGGGACTGTTGTGCATCCCATGTCAGATTCTCTCTGCCACATTACCGGTTTCTATCCTTGCACTGGTCCTCACGTCTTTGCTGTTTGTCCCTCTGACCATAGCAAACCCTTTTCTTCCCTAATTCTTTGTCAGTCCCCTTTCCCATTTTGGTTTATTTCTGTTTCTCCATTTCCTAACCAATACAGTCAAACTACCTTTTGTTTTGAGGAAAGGTGAAGAGAAAAGAAAAAAAAATTCTGGGAGCGACTTCCGCAAAGTTCCGATTCAGACTGACAATGTCAAGTCAAGCAGCTACGCTGACATCTCCAGGACTGCTCAGGTCCTTTGCAACAGGGTGGCCAGGCACCAGACTCGAAGTTCTCAGGGATGTTGTTGAAGGCACATGCAAAGTGCAGCTCAAGCAGTTGTTGAATGCAGTATTTTATAGTGCTTCCCCAGCAGTAGTGGATGGCAGGTGAAAACTGAGATGAAAGCAGAGCACTTCTTTCATTCTCAAACACAGTGGGGAAATGATGGTTGCCTTTCAAAATGGATTTTGAGAGATTCATTCAACGATATACTGAACGCTCCCAAACTTTTACACTAAATTAAAAAAGGAAAAGAAGGAGTCCTGGAGTTACAGAAAGCCTAGAAGAGCTAACATTTAGCACTGCAGTGAGACTGGTAATCCCTATAATTCTCTTAAGTAACTTAAAAAATATATCGTGAGGTATCATTAGCGAAAATAGTAGTTGCCAACATGGCAGCTTCTAACAAGGCTGCAAGAATTTTGTGTATCTTCTTGCTTTTTCTTTTAAGAATTTTCTACAGAGAGTATGATGAAAGTCCTTAGGAAAAGCTACTGGAAGAGATGTGTATGATAGACTTTTAGGAGAAATCAGTTGCAAAATGTTCTAGAGTAATTAAAGAACTTCCACATTTGAAGTGTCACATTTCCTTACAACCATATTGCAGAGGCCACTACAAGTCCTGACACTTGGTAGTCTAGGCCAAGCAAGTGAAATTTAATTAATGAAGGTGAGTTGCCCGTCTCTAAAATACTTGGAGGGTATTGACTGACTGACAGTTAAGTATATTGCTGAAAATAAGCATTTTGCCGTTTTTTTTTTTTTTCCAAATACTCCCTGCTAGCAAAAGAAAATGAATAATTTGACCAGCATGCCACTTCATATATATTCTTCTAGATATCCTTGGTTGGCTATGAATTTCCTTTCAGAATAAATATGTATGAGTACATTTGTACATTTTCCACGAAAGCTGACGTGCTGCACAAATGCTGTTGTTTGTTTGAAGTGGGAGGCCATTTTTACGCAAATCTGAGATTGCATCTGTCTGTCAATCAACACAGCCTTGATTTTTGAAGTATTGAAGATCAATTCCTTTGTCCTGAAGTAGAATTCAGCACAATACAAAATACATTCTGTAAGATGTTTTGTTAAGCACAAAAAATAATTTCATTTTTTCCATGTGTTATAATATTCCGATCCAGAATTTTCCTGGAGAATAATGTGCATTTTGTTAAAAAATAATTTCAAAATAATAATTTCAAATAATTTCAAATAATAATTTCAAATAATAATTTTCAAAAAAATAATTTCATTTTTTCCATGTGTTATAATATTCCGATCCAGAATTTTCCTGGAGAATAATGTGCAATTTGTGGAAGATTGTCTAATAGTAGTGTTCATAAAGGTTAAGCTGTACTGAGAGATGTATTTTATATTTCTCCTATGTTCCTAGACAACCATCAGTTTTTACAAAGCAAGCAAATACTATTCTACTTGTGAACAACTGGACTGCGAAGTAGCTGCTTGGTCCATTTTTTTCGTATTTATTGAACAGAGTAATGGAGACAAGTAAGAAATATAAGGTTAAAAGTAGATGAGCTTAACATGGAGGAGTGGTTATTCCCCGTTTCAGAGGTTGGAAGAGTTACTTTTATTGGTTTGCTACACATTTCTTTGTGATATTAGGCTGATTTCCCCATCTCTTGTCCTTTACTGTTCCTTTTTTCTGTTTTCTTATACTGTACTTAAAAGTGCTGTTCCAAGACTGGATTTTAATAATCTTTTATATCACCATGCATTTTGTTCAGTGATAGGAAAAGGTCCTGATTTTGGTCACTGTTTCCAGCCATTATAATAATATTAATAAATAAAGAATAACCTACTGGTCGTAATGCAGGAGATACTTTATCATGTTTGTCTTAAGCCTCCAGCTGGATGCAGAGGGTCACCATGTCCCTTTTACCCTGTTGTTGTCTTTCAGCTTCTAACAGCCAGGTGACCATGGGCTAATTTGGGGAGGATGGGGGGGGAAGAAAAAGAAGAAAAAGAAAGACGCATGAAATATGTATTTTATGCAATATACTTTCAATCATATTAGTTATGGAAACTCATACACTCTTAAATTTGGGGAGAGACCATTGATCTGATCGTTTGATCTCGGATTCCTTCCTTTCGCTAATGCCTGAAGACAAGACAAAAAAAAAAAGTAGGCTTCCTTGCTGGCTGACTTACTGTTCTCCTTTTCTTTTACCTTGAAATGACTTCGTTACAGTGTGGCATGAAGGTTTTTTTCATGGTGTCAGCATTTCCAGGTGACACCCACAGGATCACAGATTGATTGAGGTAGGAAAAGACCGCTGGAGGCCACCTGGTCCAGGCACCCTGCTCAAGCTGGGCCACCCAGAGCCAGTTTCCCAAGACTGTGCCCAGACACCCCTGCATGTCTCTGGAATTGAAATCATATGATAAGATGCTGCTGGGATGCTCTTGTGTTTCATACCAGTAGGCATTCTGAATGTGCTCTGTGCCTTTTAGAAAGATGCAGTGTTGAGAGGAGCCTAGCATGAAGGTCATTTTCAGAAAGAAGCTAGATAGAATCACAGAATCATTCAGGTTGGAGAAGACCCTTGGGATCATCAAGTCCAACCACTAACCCTACTCTACAAAGCTCACCCCTAAACCAGATCCCCCAACACCACATCTAAATGATCCTTAAGCATCTCCAGGAATGGTGACTCAGCCACCTCCCTGGGCAGCCTATTCTGATGCTTATTTAAGGGGAGTTTATGGCAAATACTGCATGGGTTTTTCCTTGTACCCTAAGAAAGGAAGTCGGTGGTTGTTAACTGGAGAGTTCTCATTGTCCTGTTTCTTTAACATGGAGTTCATGGAACAGTATTCCTTATCTGCTGGTTACACTGTTTCTTTTCCCCTCCTATCAGAGGCATTGCATTTAGGAACATATATAGTTTGCCTTTGTGGTAATTAGCCAAAAAGCATCCATTTCCTTTTTATCTACTGAAACAAGTGAGTCTAAAAATAGTCGCCCTGGAATATGTTCAGGCTTCAGTTGTAGCCAGCTTCTTCAAACTGAGAAAAGCCTCATTCAGTACCAGTGCTCAGCACCAGAAGTTCTGGGTGCTTGTATTTCCAGTAAACCTAAATGTCAGTGGCACAGATTCCTTCTCTTGAAACCGAAATCTTTGGTGTCATACAGTGCTGGATGTCCTTTTTACCTTACTGTTACCAGGCTTACAATAATTACAGAGACGTCTCTGTTGCTAAAGTGCTTTCCAGATTTCAGTGAAAGACTTTAGTACTTAGGGACATCCTTCCTATTCCCAGGTCAGCGCCAACACCTCCTGGTGAAAATCTCTGAAAGTTTTAACTATCCTGACTTACTCTGTGTTACTAGACACACTAACCTTCTGTTCTTTTCATTCACTGTCATGCTTGATGCGATCAGGGGAGATGGGATAGCTAGCTGGTATAAAAAAGGCCATTTTCATGTTGGTGTCAGAGTTTGGATGTAAATCTTCATTTTCTCTGCTGCGGAGCAGAGCTCACTGAAGCTTGTGGATCTCTTTCTTCTACCATGCCAGATGCTGTAGTCATGCTGAGTTACTGCCGGTGTAATGGGTTCTGCAAAACTGCTTTGGCAACTACCAGACTGATGAGCTCAAATTTACACAATATGTAGAATGTCAGCACCACAGCACATCTTCTCTTTTTAAGCAACTTTGTTCACATACTACTGATGATATTTGCAATTTGTGAGAGATCAGTATCATCCAACAGTTACCCTGCTGCCAAGGAGCTCTACAAAGCATATGATATCACTCAGACCTAAAAGTTATCTTTGTGCAGAATCAATTGCCAGGTGACAAGCTCTGTTGGTGACATATTGATTTCTGGGCTTATTAGAATATTTCTGAAATTTGTGGAATGTCAGGAAGGCACTAAAACAGTGGCCAGAAGGGTGACAGGGTACATGTGTCCATCCATGTAGCACTTGTTACTTGGGATGTGGCCAAGTTCAAACAAGTTCATAGATGACAAACCATCCGTCCTCTTTTCCTGTTTTGTTTTGTTTTGTTTGAAGGAATGTCTGTTTGTAGAGTTCGAGTGCTTCTCAAACTGGGTTTCCCTGTGATCAGTGGGTGATTAAATTCCTGAAGGCAAAATTCCAGTGGCAGCTTAACTCCAGGGCCAGCTGTGCAATGAGAGGAGGTTAAACGGAGGTATCTCCCGTGCTCCTCAAAGGCTGTGGGGGTGGAAAAGATCCCAGCTTTAGAAGTTAATTGCAGCATTACCTTTTACCTCAGATGTTCATTCAAGACACTGAAGCACTGCTACCACCAATTAGTACTTGGACACCATCCTGAAATGTTTTCCAAAAGAGAGGATATTGTACAGTCACCTGCCCTGCCAGTGCTCAAGTCTGGGACATCTTTAAGGTGGCTTGAAAGCTGAATTCAAATGAACAGCATAAAATGAAAAAGTAACCTTTTACTTTTTTTTTTTTCTCTCTTGAAAGGAGAGATGTAATATCCTTTGAATTTCAGTCACTTTGAATACTTGAACTCACGTTTTTTCCCCTTGAATTGTCTGGACAGAGAAAAAGAGATTGCCAGTATCAGAGGCCAACAAATTATACTTAAGTTGCAAATACAGTGAAGGAACTTTAAAATCCTAAGGATTTTATTTACATTTCAAATCAAGTACAAATTATTTTCAGTAATATTTTTCACAAAAGCTCTTCTACAGAAAGTTACTTTCTATAACTTGAAAGGAGCAGAAATGAATAAAAGGGACCACTGCCTAAAATATTTCTTACATACATTCATGCGCACGCGTAAATTTAGAAGTACCATAAAAACGATGGTTTTCAAATTCTTTGTATTTTTTGTGCCTGCATTTGAATACAGACACATCTGCTCATGGCCTTAAGAGGAGTATACGCTGCTATTTTCATTCGGTTACCGTTGCAAGACCAACACAGCTGTGAGAGAATGAGATGAAATGATATTTTATCAGAAGAATGTGACTTAAATGTGGGCGCTAGTCATGTGCAAATTATGAAAGTATTCCTTCTTTTTGAGTCTACATTGAGTTCAGTATTTGCAGGTTGCTTTGTGCTTTTCAATGAAATATATTTCTTAAGTGAACCTCCTAGGCAATAATCATACAGTTCCTGGGGCTTCTGGTTACGATCTGTTACGATGTTTCTGCTAAGCTGTTGCCTCCTTCGTTGCAGTTACTGGTTTAGGCTGGGATTTAATCATCATCATTTCAGTATCTGTGATGCTTCGCTGAAATTTCTGCACTATACACTAAGTCAGTACCATCAGTGGAACTTAACAGAAATGCACCTGCACCAGTCAAAAGAGTATTACAAATCTGGCCTAAATATATTAGTCGAATAGTGCAATGCCCACACAAAACTGTTGTGAGGCCGATGGAAGTGTTGCTGGACAGCCGGCTGAACATGAGCCAGCAGTGTGCCCAGGCGGCCGAGGAGGCCGACAGCATCCTGGCCTGTGTCAGTAATGGTGTTGTCAGCAGGAGCAGGGAGGTGATCATGCCCCTGTACTCGGCTTTGACAAGGCTGTACCTCGAGTACTGTGTCCAGTTTTGGGCCCCCCACTATAAGAGGGACATTGAGGTGCTGGAGGGGGTACAGAGGCGGCTGCCAAGCTGGTAAAGGGCTTAGAACATAAGTCTTATGAGGAACGGCTGAGGGATCTGGGGCTGTTCAGCCTGGAGAAGAGGAAACTGAGGGGAGACCTCATCGCTCTCTACAACTACCTGAAGGGAGGTTGTAGAGAGATGGAGGTTGGCCTGTTGTCCCTAATGGAGAGTGATAGGAGGAGGAGAAATGGATTTAAATTGTGCCAGGGGAGTTCAGGTTGGATATTAGGAAGAATTTCTGTGCTGAAAGGGTTGTGAGACATTTGAACAGGCTGCCCGGGGAGGTGGTTGAGTCACTGTCCCTGGAGGTGTTGAAGAGACGGGTGGATGTTGCGTTGGGGGGAATCATTTTGTAGGTTGATAGGGCTGGGACAAAGGCTGGACTCGATGATCGTCTAGGTCTCTTCCATCTGATACAATTCTATGATTCTATGATGTGCTTTATCCATACCTGAGATTGGAATGAGAAGGGTTTTTTGAGCCAACCTTGTACCTTGAATGCTGTGATGTACCCCAACGGGAAAGCTAAGAGCACTGTGGACTCACTGCTGCCCGATTCCTTCCTTCCCTGCTGCCCATGGCAGAAGCTGGAATTCGGCAGTTCTCTGACAACTACCTGTAATCGTTGAGGTTTAGGATCAGTGTTACTTTAGTTTACAATTTTGTTAGAGTTTGTTCTTGTATAATGTGATTGTCTTCTGTAGCACGTTTATTTATATGGTAGTATCCAAGGTCCTGCACTTGGGTCAGGGCAATCCCCAGTATCAGTACAGACTGGGTGGTGAATTAGTCAAGAGCAGCCCTGTGGACAAGGACTTGGGGGTATTGGTGGGTGAAAAAGGGGACATGATCTGACAAAGTATGCTCACAGCCCAGAAAGCCAAACGTATCCTGGGCTTCATCAAAACAAGTGTGGTCAGCAGGTCAAGGGAGGGATTCTCCCCCTCTGCCCTGCTCTCGTGCGACCCCACCTGCAGTGCTGTGTTCAGCTCTGGGGCTTTCAGCGTAAGAAAGACATGGACCTGTTGGAATGGGTCCAGAAGAGGGGCACAAAAATGATGGGGGCTGAAGCATTTTGCCTGGGAGGCTGAATTGGGGTTGTTCAGCCTTGAGAAGGGAAGACTCCAGGGATACTTTATAGCAGCCTTTCAATACTGAAAGAAAGTACTTTTTACGAAAATACTTTTTATGAGGAGAGTGTGTAGTAAGTAACAGGACAAGGGGCGATGTTTTTAAACTGAAGGAGAGTAGATTTAGACTGGACATAAGGAAGAAATTTGTTACAATGAAGGTGGTGGGACGCTGGTACAGGTTGCTCAAAGAACTTGTGGAAGCCCCCTCCCTGGAAGGGTTCAAGGCCAGGCTGGATGGGGCACCGAGCAACCTGGTCTAGTGGGAGATGTCCCTACTTACTGCAGGGGGCTTGGACTAGATGACCTTGGAGGTCCCTTCCAACCCAACCCATTCTGTGGTTCTGTGAAGTAATACATGGCAGTAAGACTGGACAATCAGTTTCATGCCTAAGGCCAGGACTCCTGCCTGTGCAGTGAAGGCAGAAATGCCACGGTTTATGTTGCAGGAGCTGTGAAGATCTGTTTTATCTTGCAGGCAACTGTTCCTGTTCTTTCCCAACACCTCACAAAAAACTTCTAATGTCTAAGTTAAAATGGGATAGGTGGCACCTGAGAATTGTCAGCAACTACTGTTTCAGTTGCTTGCAAGCCACAAGTTTGGAAGCAAGATATAGCATAAAGTGAAACTGAGAGATTTTATGCTGATAATTGAAATTAAAATGTCTAGTAGAGTGTAATTAATACAGTAAAGACACTAAGAGGGAATAACGGTTAATAAAAGAGGAGTGTGCTCGTCTTCACCCAAGCTGGGTCTGTTCAGTTTGATGAAGAGGAGGCTGAGGGGGGACCTCATCATGCTCTACAATTACCTGAAAGGACATTGTGGAGAGGTTGGTGCTGGTCTCTTCTCACAGGTAATTAGGGACAGAACCAGGGGGAATGGTTGCAAGTTGCAACAGGGCAAGTTTAGGCTGGACATTAGGAAGAAATTCTTCATGGAAAGAGGGGGCAGACAATGGCAGAAAGAGTGGTCAGACACTGGAATAGACTGCCTAGGGAGGTGGTTGAGTCGCCATTGCTGGATGTGTTCAAGTGTCGTTTAGATGAGGTGTTGGGTGATATGGTTTAGGGGTGAACCTGTAGTGTAGGGTCAATGGTTGGACTCGATGATCCCAAGGGTCTTTTCCAACCTGAATTGTTCTATGGTTCTAAGTTTCTGACACACCTAAATGCTGATAACGTTGTGCACTAAATGTGCTTCGGCACAATGGAGTTAATATCCTATTGATATCCATGTATATCATATCAGTACATATAGATATATGTCACCTGCCCTATCAAAATTTTCACTTTTTTTTCTCCTTGATATCCAGTGTCTTTACTAAGGTGTTATAACATAGCTATCTAAATCCACTTAGAGCTGGGCCATCTCTGAATGATTTAGAAACCCCTGTGTGCACAGACCAGAAATTACAAGGTGGAGGAGGGCAGCAGCAGACTGACTGGAGTTAGGATGTTCTAGAGGACAGACTGGCATTTTCAATTGCTCACTGTCTGTCTATGTCTTTTCCACCCCTCACTTTTTTATTCCCTTCTCTCATCCGGTGTACTTATCTCACTGGAACTTTCCAGTGTGCTGGATGCTCCTTGGATTGTCAAGCACTGTTGCAGATTTGGTGATAGAAGTTTAGGGTGACCTTTTCTGACTCGGATGAAATGGCAAGTGAGTTTATCCAGCGGTCGTCTCCATCAGCAATTTTAAAAATTGAAGCAACTCATACAATGTATTCTGTTCACAATTTACATTTGATGTTTCAAATAACTAATGCCAGAGATAACAAGCTTCCAACTTAATTAATGTAGTAGTCTGTCGTGGCAGACATTTCACAGATTTTATTGTGCTGCAAGTGCAAAAAGACCTGCCAGAAATTAACAGGTACAGCACTAGCTCACAAGACTGAAACCTGTAACTGGGAGACTTAATCATAACTGGAGTTAATGCCAATGAAGTATATACATTAGATCTTTGAATACTTCGGTATTTTAGCAGGAATATCTGGCTAACCCGGTTTTCGGTGATAGTGACAGAATCAGGAGGAACTGTACCCTACGACTTGTAATACAAATTTGAGTTACTGTCCTGCTGTTCCCTCAGATTGTGTGTATGTGCTTGAGGGCTGACTGAGATGTTGCCAAGGAGGAAGATAAAGAGAAAATAGTAATGAATTAGGAAAAGAAAAAGCTCACCAAAGAGCTTTCCCCTGCTCCTTGTGCTCTTGGAGTGTATTCAATTATGAGGCTTTGCGCAGCATTCCCATTACCAGACATAGGGAAGTTTGGGATTGCACGGTTCATTTCTGTGAATAACATAAGGCTCTGGCTTCATGATTCCAGTCTGCAGATGGTGGAAGACACATGGGCTTCTGTCCTGCAGAATTGGTCGAACTGTGTTAGCTCAGGTTAGAAAAAGTTAAGCATGTGACCACAACTTTAAAATTAAGATCTAAATGTAAAAAAAGTAGACTAGCATGAGTGCTTTACGTCTCAGGAACCCGGACTCTTGTTAACCCTTGGACCATCATGACCATGACAATGCAACTGCTTCATATTTAAAAGCAGAGGGAGATGAAAAAAAAATCACTTGCAAAATCATTCTGATGAAAAAAAAAATAAAAAGAGACAATGTTTAGTTGGGGCTACAAGCAATGAGAGACACATTCTGGCTGCTAAGCTCAAATTTAAAAGTCCCTATGTCGTATATGAAAGAAGGAAAGGAAAGGATCTTGCCTCTCCAACAATGTTAACTGTAGCTGTTTCTGAGGTTAAAGAAAGCCCTGTGTTTGAAACCTATTACAAGGCTGAACATTGTATCGTAGTTCACTCATTTTTTTAACAGAAAAACAGACAGGAGAAATGGGAGCACAAAAATATCCATGGCCAGATTTTTTTGTGTTATGAAAGGGAAAAAAATCCCATCTTTCTGGAATATATTTTGATTTGAGAAGTTGTCTTGGAAGATAAATTTTCAGTAGTGAGTGTAGGTGGGAGTATAAAAATGTGTGATAAAAATAGCAGACTACATAGAAATCAACACTGATACATGGATGCGTACCTGGGTATGTTACATGATAGTATCTGAGAGAGAAATATGTGTTCGGTCTGTATTTATGTAATACTTTCCAAAATGAAAAAAAAACAACAACAAAAAAACCTCACAACAATTTTAATTTTCAAATTATGTTTCAAATAATCTGAATTCTAATTTCAGCTCAGATCTTGGCTCCTATTCTGACCTTTGTGAACTGCTTAGAAAAATCAAGATCATTTAATTACTTTGCAATTGGTGTCCTTGACAAATAGGTACTCCTTCTCTGAAGAAAAATGCAGGGAATAAGTACGACATCTTAAAAGTCTGAAACTATTGTCAATATGCTTAGAGCACTAAGAAACAGCTATATTGCAGAAATGACCTTTCAGTTGACAAGAAGTTAATTGAGAATCATGATTTTTCAAAAAAAGTGGGTGTTTTCGTAGGCTTTTGTAAAACACAACTGTAGGTACGACAAACTGAGAATTTTTGTGCAGTCTTCTTGGTGTCAGAAGCAAAACATCCATTTTGTCGATTGGCAGAATTTGTCACTTCATAGAATCATTAAGGTTGGAAAAGAATTGTAAGTTCATCTAGTCCAACTGTCAGCCCAGCACTACCATGACTACTAAACTATGTCCTGAAGTGCTGCGTCTGCACATTTTTTGGACACCTCCAGGGATAGTGACTCCACCACTTCCCTGGGCAGCCTGTTCCAATGCCTCACCACTCTTTCAGTACAGAAGTTTTTCCCAATATCCAACCTAAACCTCCCCTGGCACAACTTGAAGCCATTTCCTCTTGTCACGTCACTTGTTACTTGTGAAAAGAGACCAATGCCCACCTCTCTATAATCGCCTTTAAAGTATTGTAGAGAGTGATAAGGTCTCCCTTCAGCCTCCTTTTCTCCAGGCTAAACAACCCCAGTTCTCTCAGCAGCTCCTTATTAAGACTTATTCTTGGGACCCTTCACCAGCTTCGTTGCCCTTCTCTGGACCTGCTCCAGCACCTCAATGTCTTTCTTATACTGCAGCACCCAAAACTGAACATGGTACTCGAGGTATGGCCTCACTAGTGCCAAGTACTTCATGAGGTTAATTTGTTTATACTGTATAAGACAAACTGCCCTTCAAGTTCATCTGGTAAACCAACTGGGAAAGCTATCGATGATTTTATTCAGCACTGTTTAGTGATTCTCTGACTGTACCTCGTGTCGTCAGAAACCCACATTTCAGATGTGCTCTTGAGTGTCAGTTGGTCTTTGTTACTATCAGCATGATGCAGGAGCAGCATCTGTCTGTGGGAATGCAATTTCTGATAAAATACAGCTAATTAAATCCCTGGAAGATTCACAGCCCATGCTGTGAAACCAAATCATACAAATATTTCCTTTTAAATGGTAGCAAAATTAAAGTGTCTGTTTTAATTCTAACTGTGTGTACCTAAAGCCTTTTTCCCTGTCTTCCTACCACAAATGTGAAGTGATATGAAACACACTTTATTGCTGCAATGTCGACCGGGAGGGATACTCAGGGTGACTTGGAGAGAAGGACCTACAGCGTAGTCATGCTGCTGAAAAATGGAGTGGGAATAATGGTTTTGTAAATTGGCGCCTAAATCATACGATCTGAGTAGATTATTAAAACTGAGTTTATTACTATTTATTTTTTAACCGTTTTTAGCTCTTATTTTTTATCAGTAGACAAATATCCAATGTAGCGTCCACCCTAGGAGGAAAAATGCTTCCCACAAACTGTACAGGATTGTGGTACGTTAGCAAGGACAAAGCTAGCAAATAGTTCTTCCAGATTTGAGACGTTTTATTACAATTGTACACTGATATTTTCCCTCCTTCTGTATCCTAAACTTTTATTAGAGATGCTTGGTGTAGCATAGAAAGAACTAGCAATTAATACGTACTTTTGCTGTTTTTTAAAAAAAAGTAACTTTGTTACTTGGATGTTAGTTTATACTCTGCAGAGGATGTTTATTGTATAACATTTAGATTTTTCTTTTATTTTATTATTTCATTAAGCTCTATTAAGCAAAATGCTAAGTTTGTAAATTATATATACTAGCTGTAGCACAAATATGCTTTTTTTGTTCCTGAGCATGCCTAAGAACCGGTGCTTATAGAAAATGAGCTACGATTTTGTGTATTCAATGAAGTGTGTAAGTTGCCTCATAGACTATGCCTACGTAATCAGATCTGTCAGAACATAGACTGAAATACGGAAATTATTTAGATTCATTACTTTATAGGTTCTTAGAGCCTAAGAAGCTGTTTTCAGTTACATTCTGCTTCACATTTATAAACGTACGTAGTACAACTGAAAGAGGTTTCACATACTTTAATCGCCTAAACATACCCCTTGTGGAAGTCTAGAAACTGGCAAAATGGAGTATAGGATAAAGTTAAAAGATAGTATTTTTATCTTCTGTGTATATACTGGGACTTCAGCTGAGTGAAGTAAAGTAAGATTTCTGAAAGCTACTTGAAAAGCAGCTGCTTGACCTAAACAGGTACAGTCGTTCATCTAAATTGATGAGAGAAAAGCAAACAAGTCACAAACTGTTTCGTTGATATTATTTTCCAGCAAAGATTTTAAACTTCAAACAGATAAAATATACGTGTCTTTTAATATAATCTAAAAAAAAAGGTGGTAAAACAGTATGTTATAGATCACAGGTGAAGTGTTACCAGCTTTAGTAAATCCAAGCTGGTGTGTTTTAGCCGTAGATAAACAAGTCAGGAAATAAAATGGCATATGTATTTTACTTGTGGTTTTATTTCTCTGAAAGGATCAGTAAATTCAGATGAGTTTATACACCTTGGGGAATTCTTGGTCCCTGAACATCTGCGTGATGAGGCTGGAACAAGGCTCTTGAAAACAATATTCTTCCTTGTAGAGGAATACAACCAAATTAAACGTATGTAATTAGAGAAGTGTTCCAATCTGTACATGAGCAGCTGTACGATTGGTGCTGTGTAAATATTGCAGAGATAAACATGAGTAATGAAAATCAGGAAGTGCTTAATTATACATGAAGTAATTTGGAGTTACATAGATTATGAGCAGATCAATTTTGGAAACTAATGAGTGAAGCGCAAGTGTCCTATGTATCATCCAGAGACGATGAAAAGTATTTCTAAGCATATTTGTGCAAATGTTTCATATGCCATTATTTTGATAAAAGAATAAGCATAGAGCTCAAGTCTGGGAAATAGGAAACTATCATGAGTACAAAGTAGAACTAATACTTGGTAGAGATGTCCAAAACTTGCTCTAAAGCAAGAAAAAATAAGTGCACAAACTCCTATTAAGCTCAGAAAGACCTACGTTCTTTCTGGAAGCAAGGGAAGTGTGTTTTTACATGGTCAGCTTTGATGTTTTTATGGGCCTTTTGTATTTGTGCATCTATATAAAAAGTGACTGCTGTATAAGACATTTATTTGTCCAAATTTAAAAGGCAAAAGTTAAACAATGTTTTGAATTCATGACATGCTACACCAGCCACGTGGTTATTAGGAGCTCTTAGGGCCTGATCCCTAAATCCTGTCAAATCAAGGAGGAAGACCTCTATAGGATGCAGCAGGTATTTAATCCAGCCCCTGAATGGTGGTGCAGAATCCTATGTCTTAGGTATATTTTGTGGTCATATAATACTTCTTTTGCTTTTTAATTTTTTTTCTTCTTTGATTTTTCACTGCTCTGCCTCTACTATGTAAGCGAAGACTGTACTGCTGTAATGGTGGTTTAGTTTTTTTTTTCCCCTGAAACAAAATGCAAGGTGAGGGCCACCCATTCCTTAACACTGCCTTCAGATTGATTAAGTGTTGCTTTGTCACCCAAGTGCTCTTCGGATAACCTGGTTTTGCGCACTGCCTTGACAGTTGCATTTCTTCTTTTCATTAATCACTATGAACACAGAGAAGTGCCCTGGACTCAATTACTGTCTGAATAAAATAAATCAAACCTGGCTTTGTCTCCAATTTTGAGTACAAGTTGAAAGTCCCCTGTGAAAGGAACTGAAGTAATTTGCTCTGAGCTCTCAGGGAATAGACAATTAGCACACATTTACTTTTTACCTTCTCTTAAGATAAATCAGTAGTTTTCATTCAGAGTATAGGCATCTTCAATACTGTAAAAAATGCTGATGTTTTGCTTTGTTTTTGTTCAGAATGTTTCTTAAGTTAAAAAAAAAATCAAGTACTTCCATTTCATTGCAATATTAATAAAGAAGGGAAAGAAAAGTCAGGTTTAAGGGATTTAGATATACAAAAACTAGCTGACAAGAGAATCGTCTTGTTCCGACATAGCTTCTGGCTACAGTAGATAGGAGCTTTTTGGAAACTCTGTCAAAGTAAATGACTCCAAACAAGTAGCTAGTAGGTCATCTCCAAGGAAAATGAAGCTGTTGTAATTTTTTCTTAAAATAAACAAGATTACAAGAAAGAAATACTTGACTCCATCAACAGTTTCTGTTTCTCATTGAAATAGCCTCAAGGATGCCCTTGTTTAACTTCTGGGTGTGCAGACTGCAATAGCAGCTTCATTATTTCCACCTACAAATGGATGTGTTTCTCCTAAGAACCCTGAGCATATGAACAGAGTTCTGTCTGCTGTCCCTAGTCTCCTATGTGAAGTACAGGAAATTAATATCTATTTGTTGGTTACCTTTTTCCTTCTATTTTGTGCCTTTACTCCTTTTTGGGAAAAAAAATCCTCTTTTATTTATGTAATTGCAGCTTCTTAGTTATTTTTAAAAAAACCCCTCTTCCAAAACCCCTCTCAATTCTCTGTAGCGTGTTTCTGACTACGTTTTTGTTATTCATTTTCTCTTGCATTAGGAGATGTGCCCATGTGAATATCTGTACAGGTGCTTAGGGTTCCCTGCCTGAGGCTGTCCTCATCCGGTCATGACTATGGTACTTTATCCTACCAAAATGTAGTAACTCCCATACTTTTTTTTTTTTTTTTTTTTACTTCATTTTAGCTCTTCTTTTCCATCCTGGGCGTAAATACCCAGTTTTATCATGGATGTCCATCTTGAACAGGGAATTTAATTTCTCCACAGTTTTCCTTGGCCAGCAGGA
>NW_009731049.1:55332-61358 GCF_000703405.1 Apaloderma vittatum
TTTCTTATCCTTCTGCCTGGTTTTGGCTTAACTGTTTAGCTTGCATGTTATTCCAACGTGGTACCTCTGTGTTTATTCGATGGGCACAGCCCTATGGGCTTTGTTAACACTCTTTATAAGATGCCCATATGCAAAGTTCATGAAAGGCATTGCATTTTAGATGGTCGATTTTATGCTCTATTTTCAAGTGGAGAAATAGATGTATGAAGAAGCTGACCAGTCCAGATTCGGTGAGTGAACTGATGGTGTTCCTCTGCGTGTCCTGCCAGAAATTCTGTGGCATGGTCACTTCCCACCTTCAGGCAAAAACCACATTCATCTTGTTTTCCTTTGTCTATACGGGTCGTATGAGATTCTTCTTCCTTCCAAGACTCTGAGTCTTCCTTTCGAAATACCTCTCGACTCAGAAAGTCTTCCTTTCAGTTTTTCTTCTCTCTCTTGCATTTATTTCCAACAATGGTGTTGCAACAATATGTGCCTTTGTATCCATATATTGGATCTCATCCTTCTGCTAAGAGGTGCCTTTGAGCAGAAGCTAATTAAATCTGCCAGACATTTGGAATGGCTTTAAAATTATTTTTATTTTTTTTCCCCTTATGTATTGTAGTTGTTTATGACATTTGATTACTGACCCAGTAATTAACATTTCTCAGGACTGTCATTTAAAGTGAGTGAGAAGAAATCACAGCAATGCCTGATATGTTTTCTCTTTCTGGATTGTCAGTTTTTACTGTGCTGGAGTGAGTGCTTAGTGCATCCAAGACCTCCTTGTAGCTGTGCCGTAGTTACAAAGGAGAGACTCTGCAGCTGCTCACTTTTGATACACCGTGCACTGCTCAAGGGAAGGGGGGAGTGCAGAGTCTCTTCGGTTTTCTTGCCAATTCCAGCATGTTATGTTTGTCCTGTGATACACCCAAAATGTCTTATTTGAGGCATGTAACATGTTTCGTACCTGAACTCAAGACTGTCTTTACTGGGTCAGAGCAAAAACTGTCTCACCAAATGCCACAAAGAGTTGACCGGTAATGGGTGGCTTAGAGAAGACTCTTAGAACTGGGCAGACACCTGCTGATACTTCCTCAGCACAGTCCTGGAGTGCCCAGCAGCTCATGCCTCAGGGACTGTTGGGTTGTCCTGGTGTTTAACAGCCATGCATACAATTATCTTTTGCAAATGTATCCTTTTGAATCTATATGCACTTTTAGCATCCATAATCTCCTGCAGCAAGGACTTGCAGCACTTATTTACATGTGACATATCTTATAGGCTTAATACCTGCTAGTTCTAGTGTTTAAACCATGCAGTTATTCCCTATTTGTTGTCTTCCTGGACCAAATGATTTTGTAGGCTGTAGTCATAGCTTCGTCTCTCATCTTTCTGTTTTCCAGCCGTGAAGAGTCCTTCTCTTTATTTTCTCTTACAGTGTAACTTGTTCCATACCTCTATGAATTTATACTGTGGCATAATAGGCCCCCAGTAGTTCTTGTTTCTTTTCATAGAAGACTGTCATTTTTAATGAAACACTGCTTCATTAATTGCAGTGTCTTACTGGCCTGGAAATAATAATCCTCGCTACTGAGGGTGTGTAAAATAATAATCCTGAAACACCTCACTCTGGCTTCCCGAGCATTTAGCTCAGGTTCATTTTTGCAATGCTGGCATATCAGATAAGCACCTAACCGATATGTCAGCCTGGCTTTTCAGCTGCTTATGAGAAGGGGTCTTGTGTATGAGATGTCAGCATTTCCAAAGTCACCTGGCCATCTGCCCTGTCGATGGGCAGTGCAGGGAGCTGGCTGGCCAGTGAGTGCACGGGTCCGACGTTCACAGGTGTCGTGGTTCAAACCAACTGGGACAAAAAACCACACTGTGTCCAGCTCACTCCTCCTCCCACCCCCATTTCCACAGTGATATGGAGGGAGACAATGCAACTAAAAAGACTCAAGGGTTTGAGATGAAGGATAGGGAGGGTAATAATCTGCCATTTAAGATGACGGGTAAAGAACCAGAGCCACGTGGGGAGAAAAACATAGATTTAATTCACCACCACCATTTACAAAGTAGGATAGTGAGAGTAATACATCAATAAATATGACCTGATCTTAAATACACTTTACCCCCTCCACCTCTCCCATCTTCCCATCTACCTCCTCCCTCCCATCAGTGCAAGGAGGGCAGGGGGTGGGAGGTGCAATCCATGTGGCCATTACTCATTGTCCATGGCAGCAACTCATTGAGTAAGAGGACTCCTCGCAGTCTCTCCTTCATGCCATGTGGTGTCCACCTCACAGGAGGCAATCCTCTTCCTCCTCGTGAGTCCCTCAGGGCCACAGATCACTTCAGGCATGTCCACCACTGATGCTCAGTCTCTCTCCCCTCTCGCATGGGTTTCTGCACGTATCAACGCATCCTGTACATTCTCACCACCATCAATTCCCCCAGCTGGCAGGCAATCACCTTCCTGCCATCTCAACCACCACGAGGCTTCAGGGAAAGGTCCCGCTCCAGCAGGCTTCTCCCTCTCCTCCTCTGGGACTCTTCTACCCTCTCTTTCTTCTCAAGGTATTCCTTTGTTCTCCTTCACCTCCTCCTCCAACAGAAAAACTCCCCAACATTAAAGACAGGACAGCTCAAAACAAGACAAAACCAAAAGAGAGAGATAGAACAATGGGGTCGCCTCTTAAATAGCTAGATCGTGGAGGTGCTGATCGGTCTGGCCCTGGCCAGAGGCAGGTCCGGCTCCTACCTGGGAGTGGGGGAGGCTCTTGGATCTTCACACAGGTTTACCCCCACTTTTACAAAAAAAACCCCACCAGATTGAAACCCATGAAAACGGGCAATTCACATGGCTCGATGAGGCACCACGGCTGCTCTGGCAGCCCCTGGGCTGGGGTCTAAGGTAGGATTCACAGCAAGCCATACATATAGCAGTTGTGAAATGACAAGAATTGCATTCCTTTCGGTCAGCAGCTGCTGAGGATATCGGGAAAGCATATTTTGTTTTAGGAACATCACATTTGGGTTTCCAAAACAAAATTTGAAGGATTTCTCATCCATGAAAACTTTAAAGTTGGCTTGCCTCCTGATTCAAGGTGTTTTTTTCTGAAAACAGAAAAAACATGTAAGGAAAATTCTGATTGCCAGCCAGCTCTATTTATACATTGGTTGAAAGATTATTTCTCTTATTTTCCACATGTCGTTAGTAAGAAACTTTACTGCATCTATGCTTTTTGCATTTGTATTTCTCTCATCACTGCAATGACTGTTAGTGTCCCAGTGTGCCACTTAAATTTTCTTCTGCGTAATTTCTTTTCATTACTTCATTGCACGCCCTTCAAATAATGTAACCACATTTTTGTTTACACCCTTGACATCCACAAGTGATGATGCTTTTCAGTCATTCTCTAGCTAAGCCGTAACTTATTTGTCTTGTGGTCTTCTGATTACAGAATAAATATGCAGCTATGGAAAATACACATCCTCTAATGTATATTAGTAAAAGCAGATGGCACAATCTGTTCTTCAGTGGAATTCAGTTTTTAAAACTAATTTAATCTGGTTTGCAGCAAATAACCCCTCTGGTACCATCTGTCATAGAACATGTGTGAAGGGGCAAGTCCTGTTTCTGGTTGTTTGTATTTCCTTGCAGCGAGGTATTTATTTCACATGTTCCATGATATCACGTACCAGAAGGCCTACTGTAAAGGCACGTTGTTTCACTGCACAGAACTACGTTCTTTATTATTTGATATTTTCACATATTATTATTTTTCATTACCCATTTTTCATTACAAAGCTCTGTACTGCCAGACCCTTTTGCAAACTTAGTTTTCCTGCAGCCGTTAATAGAATTTGCACTTGAGAAGAAATGATGGTGAATTATTTTCTTAATTTGTGAAGGAGAGAGGAATTTGAAAGTAATTAGCACAGCATTTTACGTAACTTGGCATTTTTCCCATTGTGAAGAAAGAGTTTCCACTTTGCTTCAGAACGGAGGATTTCCCAAAACTATCACAGCCAGTAAAGCTGTTTGTGTTCTGTTTCTGCTAAGCTGAATGCAGAAAAGAATACAGTGTGTAGTATTTGTCTTCGCCAGCTCAGACAGATCCTGTAACCTCCAAAGCAGGACCTACTTAGGCTGAAATGGTGAATTGCTATAGAAGCCTTGAGGCTTTCTGTAGCTGCAGAAACATGACACAGAGACAGCTTTCTTCTCCCCGCTTGCCACAAACACAAAATGCTGCAAGCTCTAGATACAGATGTTGCAAGCAGCAAAGATGGGAAAGTGGTAGGTAATTTGTATTCCATTTCCTTCTGCACTAAAGAATATGGGAAACCTCCAAAAGCTTGTGGAGTTAATAAGATTGAAGAGTGTGGTGGAGTAAAGCAGAAATAGCCTGATGCAAAAGCATCCATTTGGAAGAAAGCCGTTAGGCTTCTTACCTTTCTGAGTAATTGTTTGACCGTTCTCTGCATTTTAAGAATTAAATATTTGCTGTTTTTTTCTTTTAAGTGATTCTATTTCCCAGTTCTTTTCTCTAGAGTGTCCTCAGCTCCTCTGGACTTAGGGCTAGAAGTTAAAAATTGATCTCTGACGCAATTTAAACGCAATCACATCCAAAACTATCAAATGTCACAGCTTCCACAGAAGATGGTTTGTTTCGCGGTCCTACTAGGAATGCTTATGACTTTATTTATGTCCAAAGCCAATAATTAATACACAAGAAAAATTAATAAACGTACTTCAGAGTGGTAGTACTGTGTAAAAAGAAAGGAACTTAAAAGGAAACGTATGCGTGGGGCAAATAAAACTTGCCTTTTTGTAAAGTTTATGTGATAGACTTGTTGTTTCTAAAGCTATACCATGGATGTCACTGAAGAGAGGACGGAGATCGTAGAATCATAGAATTGTCAGGGTTAGAAGGGACCTTAAAGATCATGGAATCATAGTATCATAGAACGGCATAGGCTGGAAGGGACCTTAGAGATCATCTTGTACAACCTCCCTGTTTTGGGCAGGGATGCCACCTCTCGACTAGACCTGGCAACACATGAGGACCGAGTGGGAAATTTCCAGTTTTCACTCAAAACTCTAATCAGTAATACTGAAAACTCCAATCAGAATAAGAAACCTCATGTATTTGGTGCAGCACTGGAGTCATGAAATGAAAAGGCGGTAAGCCTACACAGAATCTGTGACAAAGTAAGAAGGTATTTTCTAGCTCTTAAGAATATTAAAGTATCGTTTTGCTACTGTAACTTTATTACTTCATTCAAAACACCATAAAGCATAGGTGTACTCAACCACGGATTTCCCCATCCTCCCTTCCCACCCACAATTAACAGTGGTAATGATGAAAATAACGACAGTTGCAGCAAACTTCTCTTTCAAGTCCTTAGGCAAGTGGTCTGCTTTTTGCCTGCACACCACAGAAGTTGTTACGAGGTCCACCGCCACCAAGCTACCTTCATTCTGTCCCACACAGCTGAGAGAGAATCAAATGCGGGGTGACCGTCCAGGATAGTGAACTGGTAGTTCTTATCTACTGCTCCACCATCATAGTAATCGATAACATACCGCATTTCTTTTCCACATCGGTCAACAATCCAGTCATGTCTGTCAAAGGGAAGTTCGTATCCCATCCATGAACATATTCTGGCTCTTGGTGAATATTCCTTTGCTTTGCCTCCAAACCGCATCAGCGATGGTCCACATGGACATTCCACAGCATGAAGCGCTTCCCACTTCAAAATCTCTTTCCAAGCTTGTTCATTATTTTGGTTGTGAATCTTAATAATGTTGGTCATATCTTCCTCTGTTATGTCATCGTCTTTCCACCTCCACCCTTTTCTTAGCATAGCGTTCCAGAACATTTGCTCTGAAGGATAGACCCATTTCTTGTCAGAGTGTGCTCTAGGAATTGAAGATTCTTCTCTAACAGTTGACAATGGAAATGGCTGACCAGGGAATGGCTGCTGATTGGGAGGAGGCATCATATTGCTAGGATCTATCATCTAGTTCCAAC
>NW_009731050.1:0-19005 GCF_000703405.1 Apaloderma vittatum
TTCCCCGGGTTGTCCTTGGTCCCTTTTTTAATGATGGGAGTTATGTTGTATAAGTTGATGATATATATATAATTTTATAATAAAACACATCATTGTTTAGATAGTAAGGTATATCAACTTAAAATGTTGCACAATCCCTGTTAGCAGTTTTGTGCCCCTTAAAAATACCAAAGTACAAAGTTTTAACTATATTTATTCTAAATAATGTATTTAATAAATTCTGCAAAATGGCATACTTCATCTTTCCTTTACTGAAATTTGTTTCCATTTTAATTTAAAAAGTAAATCAAATAAACTATCCCACAAGAGTTTCGTAAACATTCTATTGTTGAATCTTTCAGTGAAAAAATATTTAAATGAGAAACACTAAAATATAACAATATTAGATTTATAAAAGTGAAACTAATATGAAATGAGTTTTCAGTGGCATTCTCATAATAAATAATATTCTCCAAGTTCTATGTCATTGTGTAAAGACTTATGTAGAAAAGCATCAGAAATGCTAATTATATGGTTGGTGGAATGATGCCGATATTGTTTTTATGCTTATGAAATCTAGTGAGAGCTTTGCTAATACAAGGAGAAAACAAGATCTGTTGCATGCTATTTGGTTAAAGGAATCATGGAAATACAAATAATCCTTTGGTTTTTTTCTTTCTTTCTTTCTGGCCAGCTCACTTTTTCTCCAGCTCACCTCAAAGCCATTGGAAACCTGGCACTCCGTAAATAAAAATGCCAGTAGATTTTCTTGCCTGCTCTAGAAAATAACAGCTTACTACAAAAAAAAAAAAAGAAAAAAAACAGAAAAGAAAAAGAATTAAAAAAAGAAAGAATCTATCTCCTTCATGCTTTCATTTTAACCAATCTAGAATGCCTCCAAAAACATTAAAGGAGCTATTCTCCCACTGTTCTTTTTTCTGACATCTCTCAAACCAAATTCTACATAGGTTGATTAATGAATGCAAAAATATGTCTGCACTTTCACTAGTTTAATTATTATTTAATTCTTTCTTTTTATTTTTTTTTTTCCTGGCAATGTCAGAATCCTTCCAGTGGGTGAGTATTGAGTTTCCTTGAAGAAAGTGATTCTTTAAGAAACATGATAAAACCTACTCTCATGAGACCTCACCTGGAGGTACAGTTCTGGAGCCCACAGCACAAGAAATAACTTTATAATAAAACACATCGTTTTTTAGATAGTAAGGTATATCAACTTAAAATGTTGCACTTAAAATCTTGCTGGAGAGTGTCCAGAGAAGGGCCACGAGGATGCTCAGAGGGCTGGAGCACCTCTGCTGTGAAGACAGACTGAGAGAGTTGGGGCTGTTCAGTCTGCAGAAAAGAAGGCTCCAAGGAGACTTAATTGTGGCCTTTCAGTATCTCCAGGGGGCTACAAGAAATCTGATAAGGGGCTTGTTAGGATGTCAGGTAGTGATAGGACTAGAGGGAATGGATTAAATCTAGAGATGGATTGGTTCGGATTGGACGTTAGGAAGAAGTTCTTCCCCATGAGGCTGGTGAGACACTGGAACAGGTTGCCCAGAGAGGTGGCAGAAATCCCATCTTTGGAAGTTTTTAAAGCCAGGTTGTATGGGGCTCTGGGCAGCCTGATCTAGTGTTGAGATGTCCCTGCCCATCGGATTCTATGATTCTATACTAGTTCCAGGTCTGTTGCTTTGTGTTCTGCTGCATTGACTGCCAGCAGCTCCTGGAAGCAGATCAAACGATGCTTTGATAGAGACTAGGGAAGAGGACAACCGTACAGGGGTAAACTGAAATCTCATGGGCTTGTTTTTTTTCCTAAAGCAGAAGACATATTAATAATGATGTCTCAATTTCCACTGAATGCATATTTTTTTGCACATTCTATAATACCCTTTGTTATTAAAATGTCTGGGGGGAAAATACAAGACTGGGTTTCATTTTTTCTTATGAGGAATACCTGTTATGAACATCAACCTGACTATATTAAAGAAACATCTTAATATTAAAAAAGTATATTTTCTCATTATTTTGGGGTTTTTAATGATTTATTCCAATAAAAACGCGTGTACGTAATTTCATCAGTACGATGTCTTAAAGATGAAAATATTCTCTGGATTTTCCTTAGATGGAGAACAGTAACTAAAGGTGACAACTTTAAAATTAGAAAAAATATCTGTGAAATCTTTGCTTTCATAGTTTGTTTCCACCTGCCTCTTAAAATAGCCTTTTACAAACCTCTGTTGAAGCTGAACACTGAACTGCAAATCTCCTGCATTTAGTGTTATTGATATCTAAAATAACTGAACAATAACTGAAGCTTCTGTCAAGGAGTTAACTTTCACCACACAAATCACAAGGCATATGGGCATTTCAGTAATCCTCTGTCATTTTTCTGAACTACTCAGCTTGCTCCTGGTCACCTCTTGTGTGTGGGAGCCTGGGATCCCTTGCTGCAAAGCCTTTTTCATGTCTTCTATGCAGCCAGTATGTTCTTACAAATGAATATTTATGATTCTTGAGTTTATATTCTTCTCTGGTAATTGTCAGGTAATGTCCCTGGGTTTCTTTGCAATACCTTGTAATGTGTGATTTAAATGCATAATTCCTGTCATTAGGAAAAATACCATCCGTAGTTTTAAAGACAAGTAAGCATATGCTTATATGTATGAACGAGTGACAAATTTTCAAAGTCATTTATCAAAGGAAAGTAGTATCTCTGTTCCCTAAACAGCTATGATCTTACTGCAATTTCCATAATTAACTAAATATCTTGGAATATTGTCCGCATTTTCTGAAGGTAGTTTTAACTCAATGTGACTGTCTTCAATGATCCCACATTTTATTCCAGAAATGAGGGATCATACAGCCACATATAGCACAAATGTTCATACATAAACATTTAGGAAGTGTGATTAAATCAAGAAGAAATAAAAATTAAAACAAGAAGAAACCTATGCATGCTGGGGAAATAAATGAAAAATATATGAGAAAATATAATCTAACTAGAAATAATCTTTAGCAAAAATTCGTTTTATTTACCCTTTTATTCATCTATCTCTCTACCTATCACTGGTATAGGAGGAAATTAGGCCTGACTCTAGCTTCAGTATCAAAACCTCTATTACATATTCCCTTGCAGTCTTAATTGCTCTGCAGATTCTGAAATGTTTTTTTTTTCAATCCATCCTTTTCTTTTTTAAAGTAATAACATGAGAAATCGTCATTCATATCAGGTAAAAAAAATATTTCAGATTTTTTCCTAATTTTTATTACATATATTTTGAAAAGAAGTTATTAACATAGTTGTATTGTTAGTGTCAGTTTATAATTCCTTTACTTAACTGCATGTTAATATAGCATTGATAACTATACATTTCACAAACTTTAGGGAGTGCTTATGATGCTAATATTTTTTAAGTTTTAGGTTTTTTGTCTGTTACAATTTAGAGAGATGAATTTTTCTTGCTAAATTTGACATGAAAAGAAAAATATATTTTAGAAGCAATCACTGTAAATGACAAGTTTTTTCTGAATGAAACATGTATTATTTGACATTCTTTCTATTTCTAAATGGAATAGAAATCAGAATAAAAAAAGATGTTGGTTTTTTTCCCCTCTGGTTTAGATCATATTCATCGAAAAAAATGTTTTAATCTAAAAATGTACGCTAATCTAAAAAGAAAACAACTATTTTATTATTTTTCTAAGGGAATACTATCATTGTCATAAAAATTACAGTCTGTATTTCCCTTTTCTCCACCATGTAAAACATCTATTTGAATATGAACTCATATTTCCAGAATGTAACTTTTTTCACTGTTTTTTTTTCCCCCAAAATGGATTGAAAATCCTGTGGATGTCATATTCAGAACATGTGCAGTAGTAAAGGAGAGTTGGACTACATGACCTTTAAAGGTCTTTTCCAACTCAATGCATTCTGTGATTCTATGATTTTAAAGTGAACTCTCATGACTGATCCTGCCAACACGACTAAGCCAAGATGTGAAGACACCCACCTGAAAGTAACAAAGACTGAACAAACCCCAGAGATTTCTCATCTCACGTTGCTATAGGTAATCAATAGGATCCTTATGTGGATCTATTACGTAACTATAAAAGAAATTACTGTGATGTATTGCTTTTTGTTTGACAGAAATACACCAGCCTTTAAAATCTTCTGTATGACCTCTTCACATAATGCCTCACTAAACTGTTTATATGAATTAAACTGGCTTATTTTAAACACTTTAATGATATGTCTTTTGTTTTTGTCCACTACATTTTGACTGAAATATATTAGGAAGTATTCCCGTGGGTTACTGACTCAGCTTCTCTTCTATTTCTATAAAAAAGGAATAATTTCTCAGACTCATTTTTCATCTTTGTCCCCTGCCACCTGAAACCCAGACTTCACCAGACCAAACAAGTAGAAGTTATGTGTGAGTGACCTTCTTTATTGCATGCACTATCAAAAATCACTACCCTACCTGATGATGTTACCACAGCTGGCAATGGTAGGGGTAAGGAGGAGTGCATAAGGATCATTTTTATCCAGATATCAGGGAAAAAGAATCTGGTAATTGTTCAACAATTGGGTTTAAGTGGCAAGATTTTGATCATGGTGTTACTGTATATATTACAAAGAAATATAGTTATGGACCTTCCACCTCAATAAGGACTTGCTGCTACAGAAAGGTTGATGACTGTATCAAGGAAAGCAATTTTCTAGGGAGATAAAAAAACCTCATAACATTTTTTCTAGAAAATAATTTTTTTAATAGGGTATCCAATGTTGGTTTAATTATTTTGGTAAAATCACAATTATATCCAGTAACAATTATGGTTGATTAATTCTGTGTATTTAGTACATCATAATCATAAGTAGAATTCATTACTGTTTATTGCTGTATAGAATAAGATTCCATCCCAATGATTTTACAAAATCAATGCCCACAGACACCAGAGACGTATCATTTTTAGGGAAGAAAAGAGCAGTGAAAGGATGCAGTTTTCTTCCAAAAGGGTTCAAGTTTTCCCATTCAAAAGAAATGTGGCTTAGGTTGTTTTAAATTCAGATGATAACGTTGTGGAGAATTAAAAGTTCTAGAATACCAAAGGACAGAGATTTGCATCATTAATCATTTTGAAAGAAAGTTTCAGTAGTGAGGGGACTGCAGGAGTGGCTTCTCTGAGAAGCTTCTAGAAGCTGCCCTCATGTCTGATGAAGCTAATGCCAGTCAGCTCCAAGATGGACCCACTGCTGTCCAAGCCAAAGCTGTCAGTGATGGTGGCAGTGCCTCTGGGATAACATATTTAAGGAGGGGGAAAAAATTGCAGCTGGACAGAGCAGTGAGAATATATGAGAGAAGCATATGTCCCTGTAGACACCAAAGTCAATGAAGAAGTAGGAAGAGGAGGAACTCCAGGCATGAGAACAGAGACTCCCCTGCAGCCTTTGGTGAAGACCATGGTGAGGCAGACTGTCCCCCTGCAGCCCATGGATATGCACCTGCAGCTCACAGAGGACCCCATGCTAGAGCAGACGGATGCCCAGCAGAGGTTGTGACCTTATGAGAAGCCTGTGCTGGAGCAAGCTGCTTGCAGGACTTGTGGATCCATGGAGAGAGGAACTCACACTGGAGTGGGTTTGCTGGCAGCACTTGTGACCCCACAGGGAAATCACGATGGAGCAGTTTGTTCATGAAGGACTGAACACCATGGAAGGGACCCACACTGGAGCAATTTGTGAAGAACTGTGGCCTGTGGGAGGGATCCCATGCTAGAGCAGGGGAAGAATGTGAGGATCTCTCTGCCTGAGGAGGAAGGAGCAGCAGAGGCAACTTCCAATGAGCTGACCCCAACCCTCATCACTATCCCCTCTGCAGCTGAGAGGAAGGACATAGAGATAACAGTCAGTAAAGTTAAGCTTGAGTCTTTTTAGGAAGGGATGAGGGGATTGTATTTTTTAGATCTGGTTTAATTTCTCGTTATCTTACTCTGATTTGATTGGTAATAAATTAAATTACTTTTCCCCAAGTCCTGTGATGGTAGTTGGTGAGTAATCTCCCTGCCCTTACCTCAACCCAAGAGCCCCTTGTTATATTTTCTCCCCTCTGTCCAGCTGACGAGAGGAGTGATAGAACAGCTTTGGTGGGCACCTGGCATTCAGCCAGTGTCAAGCCACAACAACAGAATATGACTCACTTACATGACTAATGGAATGTCACTAAGCTGTGATGTACGGAAGAAAAATATTTATCCATAACATCTGTTTCCTCTACCTCACTTTTTCTACTTCCATCACCTTCATCTCCTCACCATTCCCTCCAGCATCAGTCTCACTCTTCCCTGGTAATATCTCAGAGTATTCATTATTGATTGTGGTTTTGCACATCATTCTGTCTTTATTAGTGTAAATATCATATCTAAATCTGATCAAAGCCCTGATGAAAACGTCAAAATTAATCTCAGTACAGTAACTGCAGTATAAACACATTCCATTTTATCCTTCGGATGCTTGCACTGAAAAATGCGTTGTCTTCCCTCAACAAAATAAAGCTGATATAACAAGCCTTTAGGTGGAAAGTTTGCCTTGTGAAAATATTTGTGGGTTTTTTCTTATTTATAAAAATTGGTCTTAGGTGTCTTTCCATGAAACCTCTAGAAGGAGACACTTTAGCTGCTCTACAGGCATTACTTCATGTACTGCAAAAGCTTTTTTTTTTCTTTTCTGCCTTTTAATTGAAAGATGACAGATAGCTTGTTCTTTTCTGCCTTTACTTCTTCCTATCAAACCAGGGAACAGCATCCGTGCACCTTTAGGAGATGACATTCAGTTACTAAAGGTTATTTCAAGTTGAACAGCAAGACATCCAGTGATTTTCAGAATAGAATTATAACCAATGACACTGACAGTCTAAATTTGCACTTCTTTTTCTGCTTTTCCAGAGGCTGCATACTCGCTTTCAAGCCCTTTTGCTGGCACTTCAAATTGAGTGAGACTAAGCAAGCAGAGAACTAACATAATTTTTTTTTTTAAAAAAAAAAGGGAAGGAAAAATTATGTTAGGTTAGTGTACTTAACAGATTCAATTGCAAAATGAATGTTGGCATCGGTAAAAGAGCACACATGGGAATGCATGGCCAGAAATAGGAGTAGAAAAAGCTTTTTCTCTTGTGCCAAGAAGCCGTTAGAGCAGCTCAGGCATTTCACATAAGTCCTCCTCTTTGTATACCCAAGGGTACCCTGGAACACAGATTTGTGAAGTTTTTTTTTACATGTTGACCTTTAAATGTCCTATTCCATGAACCAAAGTATTCCCTTAATTTAAAATGCAACTTATGTTATGTGTGGGCTTATATACCTTGCTCAAACAGAGTAAAAAATTCTAAATCATGATCTAAGGGGAAGACAAAAATGCACCCTGTACTAATGTACTGATGTACTAATGTACTAAGGTACTAAGGTACTAAGGTATGAATCCCTTTTCAGTGGAGTTTGCTGACTAGTGAGTCACAGATATGAGTGTATTATAATTTTGTAGTTCGTAAATATTTTCCAATCAACACTGGTAGACCAGTGAGTCACAGATCAGATTCATCAGGTAGAATTTGCACATCCTGTTAATGATCTCCATGTTTAATCAATTCTATCAAAAACTAATGTTGTCATATCAAAAACACATAGAGCCGGCATTTTCTGCGTTTAAAATAATGACTTCATATGTTCATATTCATTCTGGGTATCAGTCGTGCCCTGAAATTCTTTCTAAGTCAACTTTTTTAGCCAATTTATGGCAAAAAATATATTATCGCTATATTCTTCTAGGCGGGTCATAATTAAGAAAGTCTTAAATGTACGAATTTGACCCCTAACTGCTACTGGCATCCCATTTGCTTTTTGAATAGGAAGTAGAATTCAGCAGACAGAAAGACAGAAAGATGTAAATACCAGTAAAGTCCCAAAGGTGATTATTACACAGCCATCAGTGTGGGACATCTGTAGTAAGTTGAATAATCATTATTATTACAAACTTTTTAAAAATATTCAGCCTTACTAAGTTCATAAATTAAACATTTTTCTGTCAGGGGTAAATAGAATTGTGTCATCTAGCCATCAAGGTTTAATAACGTAATTACAAATATCTCTTGCCTGTTATTAGCTTGAAATGCAGAATACATTGTCTATGGGGAAGATACATAGTTTGTACACATGAATATTACAAAAAGATCATCTGGCCCTGCTGCCTTTTCCAAAACGAAACTCTTTTAAGAAAAACTTCTTAGTTAAACAGAAATTCCTAGGATAATGTCTCCCTGAAACAGGTTGTTTCCATCCTTGGGAGTTTTTAAACCTTGGCTGGGCAAAATGCAGACTGACCTTACCTAGTGTTAGCAATAATTTCAAGTGAGAAGCTACTGTGAAAAACCTCCAGGATTCTCTGCTGTCTAACATTTCTGTGCCTCCCTGACTGAATCACTTGATAAAGGCATCCTCACCTGGACATGGCTGTTTCATACTGAGAGGGAGAATACAAATGAAAGTGCTCTATGTATTATTTAGAGGAACTGAAGACATCAGTGTCAGTTTGGAACTTTTGAATAACTTAATTTTAACTGTGCAGATTTACTGTGAAGAAATGTGAAAATTTCCCCTTTCAGAGAGATTTAAAAACAAGTTTGTGTAACAAAGACAGGAGAAAAGAGAACTATTGAGACCTTTTCCATATCCAACCTAATAGTAGAGCATGTTGCAAGATTGGGCAAGCAGATTTTTAGAGAAAAGCATGATCTGGATGCCTGGAGGAGCCAGACAAGGAAGAGAGAAGCTGGGGATGTCCAGGAGATCTAGGACAGCAGTTTCCTCAGCATCTTGCTGCTGTGAGACAAACACAGCCCATGTGCTGAGATGCTATCTAGTCAAGAACCAAGATAACCAGTTCAACTATTTTGAGCATGTTTTTATCACTTATGTATGAAAGATAGTAGCATTGCCAATTACAAAACAACCTGTTTATAGGTATGCATTGTTTCGGTTTCAGGACTATGATTCTGGGCTGTGAGAAAAAAGATCCTCTTACCTTTAGCACTCAAGAGAGTGCTATGTCCCTCACATTCATTAGTGTTTTATAAGTGAAATAGATGTTGTCTAGCAATTGTTCAAAAGTAAGGAGTGCTCATCAGATATTTGAACTGTATCTAATTAGTTTATGTAGCAAAACCCTGTCAACCAGATGCAACTTACTCATGTAAGCAGCTGTCAAAGAGAATGTTCAGCAGAAGGTCCAGGAGTCAGAACTCTATTGGCAGCAAAAATGCAAATAGTGCAGGAATACGTGCTACTCATTTAGTAGGTGACAGTCTGATGCCTCAGACTGTAATAAAACTCTGATCTGGAACATATTGGATCTATTATGTTGTTCAAGATACTATTACTTAGAGAAAACCTAGGGTCAGTTGTTGTTGGATATAAGGTAGTGTAAACTGAAGTGTCTCATAATCATTTACATTTCCTTGCTGAATCCATATGTCAGTATAAAGTGATGCAACACAGAGAGGATAGAAGGTAAAACACTACTTAGACCAGCAGGAAGGATGTCAATGTTTAATGAAGACTTAGGATGCCTTGAGGAAAACAGTAAATCTTCTGCATTTCCAGGATGGTTTTTATTCATCTTAACCAATGAATATTGCATATTCGTTTTAAAATAAGCTAAAAATAACTTAGAATGATTGTACAGTTTAGTTGAACACACTTAGAACTTTCTTTGTAATGCTAATAGGACTGATTTTTTTTTTTCCAGTTTGTTATATTGCTTCTATAAAAGCAATTACAGGAATGATTTGCAAACCCCAATGTGTAGAGTACAGAGAGGTAACTGAAGAAATTGTTTATTATTTTTTACTTCTATAGATATATCAGTAGAAAATACAAACAGAAAATTTGTCATTTCAGTTCTAGAAAATTTTTTTAAACAATTCTATAATGAAAGTTTAGCAAGCATCTAAACACGACATGTCTTGATATTTTCCCTTTCCTTTCCTTTCCTTTCCTTTCCTTTCCTTTCCTTTCCTTTCCTTTCCTTTCCTTTCCTTTCCTTTCCTTTCCTTTCCTTTCCTTTCCTTTCCTTTCCTTTCCTTTCCTTTCCTTTCCTTTCCTTTCCTTTCCTTTCCTTTCCTTTCCTTTCCTTTCCTTTCCTTTCCTTTCCTTTCCTTTCCTTTCCTTTCCTTTCCTTTCCTTTCCTTTCCTTTCCTTTCCTTTCCTTTCCTTTCCTTTCCTTTCCTTTCCTTTCCTTTCCTTTCCTTTCCTTTCCTTTCCTTTCCTTTCCTTTCCTTTCCTTTCCTTTCCTTTCCTTTCCTTTCCTTTCCTTTCCTTTCCTTTCCTTTCCTTTCCTTTCCTTTCCCTCTCCTCTCCTCTCCTCTCCTTTCCTTTCCTTTCCTTTCCTTTCCTTTCCTTATTTTAAAATAAGCTAAGAACCTGTTCTAAAAGCAGCAGAAAACAGTTCTCTCCAAATGTGACTCTAGTAGGAGTGGCAAACAAAAGAAGAGTAAAATGCACTTTCCCAATTTACACAAATGTAAGTTTGTACAAAGTGAATTGTCACTTTAATCTGTTTCAGAAGACCAGGATCTTCATCAGCTTCAACATTAGAAAGAAAGAAAGAAAGAAAGAAAGAAAGAAAGAAAGAAAGAAAGAAAGAAAGAAAGAAAGAATTTTCAATGAACCTTTGTAGACACTCTTTTTTTAAAGTGATAGAGTAATCCTTTCCCTTCAGCTTCTCACCAGCCTCCACTTTCAGTTCATAGATGCATCTTAAAGACATTGACCATCAAACTACAGTTAGATTACACAGAACTTAGTTTGTAATTTTCTACTGATTTTACTATGTTCAGTTTTAACTAGTAATATGAAAAATATAATAAGAAGTCACAATTTGACTTAAGTAGAATCTAAGAATTATAGAATTTTAATTTTCTCGCTTTAAAAAGTAGAGACTAAACCACAGAAAGTTGAAAATAAATAGTTCTTTAATCAGCTCTACATAATGCTAATAATCTATTTTATGTAATCAATTACATATTCTCGATGTTTGCAACATCAGTGGAGGCACAGTGATCTCAGAAATACTTTGTTAAAGAAATTTTAAGTTATAATATATGTATAATACCTTTCCAAAACTCTTGTTGTCTTATAAATCTTGTGCGTTGTCCAAAATCTAAAGTCCTCTAACATGTTCCCAGGGGCACAAAGCCAGGTGGAACTCAGAGGAAGGCAACACCCTGTCTGAATCCCTTCCAGGGTGATCCCCGAAGAGCCATCATCACCATTCTCTATGCATGAAACCCATCAAGAGGGGTTAATGAGACAGCACAATTTGGACTGAGGGGATTTCTGTCTAGGCGTATGGGACATATTTTGGGACTGCCCACATTTTATGGTATGCTTAAGGCTCTGTAACTAAAAGCAGGGAAGAGGAGAGATGTGGGTGATTTTGGAAGATATAAGCATGGAAAAGTAAGGGTGTAATTGGTTAAGAAAGAGTCTGTTATGTGTAAATAGTTTCCTGGTCACTTGTCTGGCCACACACTCTGTCCTCTCTTCTTACTAAATGCCTTTCTAACTCTTCCTGACTGAGAGACTCTTCTGTGTGCATGTGTGTATATTTTGGTGTGAGTGCAGCAACTGGAGTCAGACAACAGATCAGATGGCCCAGGTGCCTCTGTGCCAGAATACTAGATGTAAGTGCCATCAACTGATACCGGACCTCAAGTCATAAGGATCCATGTGTCTGTAGAGCGAGTATCTGCAGCAAGTGCAGGTGTGTAAAAGTGAGTGAGAGTGTACATGAAACTCAAACCAGACTAGCTGGTGAGTGAGCCCTGGGAAACAGGGGGTTGGGAAATCATGGGAGGATATGGAGAGGTCAAAGGGACCATCGGTTTCCCAGTTAACTCTGTGTGTGTATTGGTGAGCAAGTCTATACCAGCAATTGGAGCAGGACTGTAGCCTCAGACTTCATGTGTCCATTTGCCAGCAACAGGGGAGACTGGGATCCAGGAGCCAGCTACTAAGCAGAGTGTCTGAGGTCAGCTACTAGAGCAATCCACTTAATTTGCATATATTTACTTTTGATTATTTTTTTTCCACAGCAATGGATGAGTCCAAAAGTGGAGCAGTGGCAGTTGGTGTGATCTGTGAGAGCTCTGTGTGTCTGTCTGTGCATCTATGTGTGCCTATACATAGTGTACATGTGCACTCTGTGTGCATACGGCTACTTGTAATACATGGTCAGTCTTTCTGCAGGTTGGACCCAAGTGCACTGAGCTGCAGCATTCTCGCCTCTCTTGGACTGTTGGACTCATCCTCCCTGACAGACACCGGTTACTGGGTTGATTTGGAAGTAGAAAAGGACTGACTGCAAGTGAATTCCTTTCTTGCACGTGTTCAGATTTTCTCACTTGTAATGTTGGAATCTGGACTGTAGCAGACTAATTGCACTTTTTGATAAATTTTACCATCGTGTCATTTTCTATTCTGCTTGCAGGCCATCTGTCATGGAGTTGCCCTGTAACAAAATTCTCTGAAAAACTTGAAGTCCTTTCATGTAATTCTGTAATATCGAACTGCATCTGAAAACGCCATCTAGAGTTAAATAGCAGTATAATTCATGTTAGTGTATGCAACAATACTATAACACATTGAATGTCACTCCTCTTTTATAGTCTGTTATCTCCTCAACACCAAAGGCAAAGCTTTTGCCCTAGTTGTTATTTACTGTTTCTGTTCCAGAATATTAGAATAATATCACATGATTCTGAATCATTATCACCAGAGCATGGACCAAATATTTTGTCACACATCACAGCAAAAAGGCAGTTGTTGTTCCTTTTAACTTATCCTAACCAAAAAAAATCCAAACTTTCTTTAATCTCAGCCTGAGAGTTAGGAGTGTATCACCAAAGTAAAAACTGCAATGGATGCCAACAGACCCACCATAGTTATATACAGGATTTTCAGTTTTAGGAACTGTTATATATGGTCAGGTAGCTTGTTTTATCTTAGTATCTAGGCACATTCGCAGTGCATCAATTTAATTGCGGGCTGAGAGGACTTGCGCAGCCAGTTCTTAAGGCTCAGCAGACAAGTCATGCGGCATCACTTCTTGGTGACTCCTTTCCACACCCCAGCTGAGAGTTGCAGATTAAGTGTCACACCAGATGCAAAGGAGATATTCTGTTCTCTTTAATACAAAATCACTTCCTAGTCTAAGTAAAGTCCCTCATGTTTCTGAGGCCATTTAGAATTTCATAAAAACGGAGTTATAAGGAGGTCATCAATCTGAAAATCAAAATTCTTGGCTATTTGGAAAGCTATTTGACTTCCAACAATTATCCTCCATGACAAGGACAATGACAATCTAGAAGATAGCTGAAAGCTTTACTTTCCCCACCCTGCACATATAATGACTGAAAAGATTTCCAGGACAAACAGCAGTAGCCCTGCTCTTCCCCATCACTGTCACTGCTGGTCACAAATGCCTGTCCCAAGGTTGACACACATTCCTGTGAGTATAACAGCGCATGCCTCAGGCAGGACAGACACAGGGGATGGATGGACAAGCTACCACAGGGAAGGAAGGCGTGGAAAGGAGCAAGCTGCACATGGGAAGTTTTTTTTTAGATCAGTGATCTACTCTATTTATCCTTTTCTCTTTCTCTCTTGTTTGACAAGCCAAAAAAAAATAATCAAGTAATTCATTGGACCCAAATGATAATGAATACACATTAGTTATGAAGAAACAAAATGTTGTAGGTGTATAGAACCATAGAATCGTAGCATCATAGAGCGTGTTGGGCTAGAAGGAACCTTTAAAAGTCATCTAGTCCAAACTCCTGCAGTGAGCAGGAACATCTTTAACTAGATCACATTTCTCACAACTCCATCAACTCTGACCTTGAATGCCTCCAGGGCTGGAGCCTCCACCACCTCTCCGGGCAATCTGTTCCAGTATTTCACTACCATTCTAAAGACCTTCTTCGTACCTTGCTCTGTCCTGCCCCTTGTCCTACCACTACAGACCCTCATAAACAGACTCTCCCCAGTTTTCCTGTAGGCCACCTTCAGGTACTAGAGGGATGCTGTAAGGTGTCCCCAGAGCCCTCTTTTGTCCAGGCTGAACAGACTCAACTCCCTCAGCCTGTCCTCACAGTAGAGGTGCTCCAGTTCTTCGACCATTTCTGTGGCCCTCCTCTGGACCTGCTCCAATAAGTCCATGTCCCTCTTGTGTTGAGGTCTCCAGAGCTGGACACAGTACTCCAGATGAGGTCTCACCAGAGCAGAATGGCAGAAACACTTCTCTCAATCTGCTGGCCATGCTTCATTTGATGCAGTCCAGGATGCGACTGGCCTTCTGAGCTGTGAGTCCACATTGGTGGCTTATGTTCAGTTTTTTGTCCATCAACACTCCCAAGTCCTTTGCCTCAGAGCTACTCTCTATCACCTTATTCCCCAGCCTGTATTGGTAATGAGGATTACCCTGACCCAGGTGCAGGACCTTGCACTTGGCCCTGTTGAATCTCATGAGGTTCACATGGGCTCACTTCTCCAGCTTGTCCAGGTCCCTCTGAAGGACATCCCATCCCTCTGGCACATTGACCACACCACTCAGCTTGGTGTCATCTGCAAACTTGCTGAGGGTGTACTTGATCCAACTGTGTAAGTCATCGATGAAGGTATTAATCAATACTGAATGCTGCTAGCCAAAGAGCTCTAGTCTTGCTGACTATTATAAAAGATACAAGTTGTTACTAGGCAGTTTTGAGTCAATAGCATTCTCAAGCTTAATCAGTTATGCCAGATCTAGAAATTCAGGAGAAAGCTAAAACATCAGGAAGAGAGAGAAGGAATGTTTATTGTGACATTGGTTGACCTAAATGACTTTGCTTGTAAATATTGCAGTGACACTGATTCTGGTAGTAAATGTACCCTTTGCAAGAGATTTGGAGCAGTTATGGCATTAAAGCATGACAGAAATTAAAAAAACCCCAAAGAAATAAAACAAAAATGCTCTCATAAGTTTGTGGATGTGTTGTGGAATTTTCGTAAGGGCACACAATGTCTTGGAAGTCATACGCTCACATTGACTGTGACTCTGATGTGCTATCTTCACAGAATCACTAAATTGCAGAGTTTTGTAAGTACTTCGGGAAATCACTTAGTCCAATACTCCATCTCAAAGCAGTGTCAACTGCTTGCAGGTTGCTCAAGACATTGACTGATTGCTGACCACACTCACAGGAAGAAGACTTTTTCTTATGTTTAAGTGGAATTACCGCTGTTTCAGTTTGTGGCCAATAGCCTTTGTTCAGGTTCACAAAAATCCTATCACTACAGAACTGTTGAGGCTGGAAAAGACCTCTGAGATCATCAGGTCCAGCCTATGACTCAACACCATCACATCAGCCAGACCATGACACTAAGTGCCACATCCAGCCTCTCCTTAAACACCTCCAGGGACTGTGACTCCACCGCTTCCCTGGGCAGTACATTCCAACGTCTAATGACCCTCTCTATGAGGAACCTAAATCTTCCCTGACGCAGTTTGTACTAGGGAACCTAAAACTGGACCCAGTGCTCTGAATGTAGCCTCACTAGCACTGAAGGGAAAGATCACGCTACTTGACCTGCTGGTAATCGTTTTGCATAGGCCTGTGTATGGTCAGCTTATTTAAATATTCTCATCCCCCTACATGTATCCTCATCCCCCTACAGCAAGGGTATGTCTTCCACCAGGCCTTCTCACTGGTACCCAGGGCCTGGGAGGTAAATCTTAGCAGTAACAGTGAGGAAGACATTGACTGCCTCAGTCTTGCCTGTGTTCTTTCCACCAGGTTTCCTGACTCATTTAGTAGCAGGTCCTCATTTTTCGCAGTCTTCCTTTGGTCACTGATATACCCAAGGAAGCCCTCCTTGTTACCCTTCATATCCCTCAACAGGTCCAAGCCTGGTCTCCTGAAAATTAGGGTTTTGTTCCTATTATTTGCATCTTTGCCTTTTTCCAAGATCCTCAACACCACATCTCAAGCTGTAAGGAACTGGACAATATTCAGGTAGAGGGGTGCTCTAAAGTGTTAATTCATCAGTTCTGCCTTATGGGTTAACCTGTGAGATGCTGTAAGAGGCAAAAGCACCTGAATTTTCCCATCCAGACTACTGTCATTGTACTTTCTGGGATCATTATGGTGATTTCTAGCCCCATATTGAGGAGTGGTAGATGAGAATAGAGCCTGGAATGTATATGTGCATAGTCTAGGTACTGCCACAGTAGCTAAAAAAATATTACCTAGAATGCATTTTAAGGTCTATCCTTGAGGAAGACCATTTGAGGAGTTCCACTTCTACCACTTCATAGCAATTTAAATTCTCTCCCTGTCCATTATCCTAATTTGCGGCACAATCTGTTTTATAATTTTCTTTTTCACCAGTTCAGTTCAGTATTTCCCACATGGTTTGATGTAGTCGATTGTGTGTGATGTTATAGTCTGTGTTATACTGAATTATCATGATAGTCTGTTTTGGCCTTAACTTCTTTGAATGTCTACTTTTACTCAAAATCTGAATTTGTGTTCTCACCCAGGAATACTCTGTTTTCCCAAAATATAGTAAAGTTGACCCAAAGCTCATTAAAATCACTGCAAAGATGCCAACTGCCTTCAGGCTTCTACTAAACAATGAAATATTCTAGAATATAAAGCTCCTATAAATGTGTAAAATAAAGATTTAAGGTAAAAGGACTGAAATATTCATTAAATCTCTGCAGAAATACAACTGTTCAGTAAATAAAAATTCAACTAGTCTTAAAATATGGTCACTAGTAATTATTCATATCTCTGTCTAAAAAAAAATAAAATAAAAGTAGTATTTATGTATCTCAAATGTGGCCTGCGGAGTTGAAGTAGAAGGTATATATTATTCATATTTTTAGCAACATTTGTATAAAATTATGCCTGAAAATCATTCAGAGCCTGATCGAGAAATCCAAGAGGAGTTTTGACATTGATGTATATAAGAAGCACAAGAAAAACAAACTGCAAGGTAAAATAGAATCAAATCCAGATTCCTGTCTTTGCATAGATGGCAAAAATCTGACTTGTGGTCAGATCATCGCACATCATCTCCGCTGCTCCTTCCTCCTCAGGGGGGCGACTCCTCTGCACTCTTCCCAAGCTCCAGTGTGTGGTCCCTGACACAGGAGACAGTCCTGCATGAACTCCTCTGACATAAATGAGCTGCATATCTTCACAAATTGCTCCAGTGTGGGTCCCTTCCATGGTGTGCAGTCCTTCAGGAACAGACCTCTTCTGCATGTTTTCCTTGTGCAATTACAAGTCCAGCTAGCACCTGCTCCAGTGTGCGTTTCTCGCATGGTGACTTTGGCCTTGGCCCTCTTGGAGCCAGCTGACATTAGTTCTGTTGGACACAGGAGAAGCTTCTAGAAGCTTCTCACAGAAGTCACATCAGTACCCCTGCCTGCTACCAAACCCCTGCTTTAAGTTGATTAATGCTGAAAGTTTCTACCTTTTTGTATTCTAGAACTTTCCATTGTCCCTGATGTTATTATCTGACTTTAAAACAACCTAAATCATGTTCCTTTTGAATGAGAAAAATTGCAGTTGGAAGAAACATGAGTCCTTTGGCTGCTGTTTCTTCTCTAGAAATTATACTTCCCTGGTGAACATGGTCATTGATTTTGTAAAGTCATTGATGTGGAATCTTTTTCTGTACAATGTTAAACTGCAATGAATTCTACTCATTATTATCCTGTACTAAATACACTGACTTAGTCAATCATAATAGTTACTGGAAATAACTCTAATATTAACAAAATAATTAAAACAATAATGGATTCCATATTAAAAAAAAAAGATTTTATTTTCTAGCAAGAATGTTCTCCTTGAGAAATTGCTTTCCTTGATATAGTTACCAGTCTTTCTGCAGTAGCAAGTCCTTATCAGAGTGGGAGGCCCATAACAATATTTCATTTTAACATATGCAGTAACAATGATTTTAAAAATCCTAAGGTTGGATGTTTGATGTCTATTCTTCTCCTGTGTCAAATCGTGTGTTGGAGAAGTGATGGTAATGTGTTAACATACGTATAGTATAAAATCATATATACACATACTTTTAAGGATATTGTTTGCTTATACTCTCATGTGGCCAGTTTAGATATATTCTAGGGCTAAGACCATGACTTTCTATGGCAGTATTGATTGCAACTTTTAGTCCAAGAGAAAGTTCAAAATGTTCATTTTATACGCTGATTTTCTAACTCTGAATGAAGATCTCCTGAGTTATCTAAGTTTAATAAAAATTATATGAAACACAAAGTTCAGAGATGACATTATCTTTTCAGCATGTATTGATTTCAGCTTTTATAGATAAGCTATAATGTTATTTATTAAAGATTTAATAAACCACTAGCTATCTGTGGGCCTGTGAATATCTAGAAGGAAAACAGGTTCCTGCTAAGAGTCAGAAAATAACTGAATTTTCTTCTCTAATCAAATAAATAAGTAAGCAAATAGAGAAAGAAGAAAACTCTTTCTAAATTATGTACTGAAATATCCTTTAAGAATTATTTTAGGTTCACCCTGACAATGACTTTCATGCAATGTATTTAATTTGTAGAATGAAATATTAAAAACATGCTAGATATTGTTGTTTCTTCACATTTAATGGTGCTGAAAACTAAGGCCAGATATTTCAAAAATATTTTTTAATATTTTCAATGGGTTTGAGACAGATACTGATACCTTTACCTACACAAATTTGCTCCTTTTTCCATAATTACTCCCACTGATATAAAAATCAATTAGTTTAACACACTAGGAAATAGAAGTGTATTGGATATTTAGGCTTATGGCATAAAAGATGGTTATATGGCCAGCATCACATCTGTGTTTTTTGAGTCCTCACTATGACTCAGTATGCAGTGGATGTGGTCTGTCTGGATATCAG
>NW_009731051.1:0-9342 GCF_000703405.1 Apaloderma vittatum
TTCCAACCTGAATTGTTCTATGATTCAATGAACCCTTCTACTGCCTAAAGGACTTAACTGGCAGGCTATGTATGAGTCACTTCTCAAGTCTTATCTAGAATAAAAATACAGTATTTTTTAGTCCTAATGACCAGAGTCGAGCAGTGAGGCAAGTGGGAAACAGCACGTGTAGAAAGTGTGACAATTGAATTTACAGGCATATTTAACTGAGAAAATGGAGCCCAGGGCTTGAACTGTTGCTCGTACGAAATTACATTTTTGACTTAGAAGTAATTGGCTCAAGAACAGAATGTGGATTAGTGAAGATATTGTTAAAGATGCTAAATTTTGAGATGATGACAGCAGGAACACAGAGAAGTGCTAAATTTAGAGAAGGAGGATCACTGCACACATTCCTGAAGAGAACATATTTTGAAAATGTAGTGGTTATGGGAGAAATCCTCTTGTTAGCTTGTTATCCTAGTTGTTATCTAATACTGTTATTACCTGTTTCAGGAATAATAAGCAAATCTCCTGCACTGCTAGTACAAGAAGCAATAGTATTAAAAGTTATATGGAACACATTATTAATTATTAAATTAACACATTATTAGTTATTATATTAATTTCTTAATGTTTATTTGCTGTGTGAGTGAACTCATGGAAGTGTGAAACATTTCTGTACACTTTTACAAGTATTTACTCCCTGCATCCAGTAGCTTACTTCCAGTTCCTCATAATCCCATTATTGTCCAACAGTCTTCTCTGGACAAACAGACATTCTTCAACGATAACTAGTTACACACAACAGTTTTGAGGCAGATGTTTTGGAATATCATCATGTCAAATGTTGAGGCCTGCCTTCTTTTCAGTCAAGAAAATGAACTGTTTTTCCTCTGCCTATACCCTATTTAAATAGATACTATGTTTAAACTAAAAAGAAAGCAGTTGGAGATGAAGGGAACTAATTTCAACTTAAAAGTTCTTTTTCCATGGCATTGCTGATATGGCATCTACTTTACTGTATTTCAGTTGCCCTAATTCAAGCTTTTTATGTCAGTAATCTCTGTGTTAACATACAATGCTTATGTATAAACCCTGAAGAAAAGTGCGTGCTACATGAAACCAAAACAGGCCCCCAGGACCAAAAGTAAAACAGAGTTGTAATAAGTCTAGTTCACTTATATTTTTTGTATATATATGCAGAAACTTTATGTCAAAAGAGACAAAATACCTTTATCCATTTTCCTGATATTTTAAAGCGTTCAGAGTTCCAGCTTTGAGCAACTGTCATAAACATGCAGTTAGAAGTCCAAAAGGTCTAGGTAAACAGCCCTCACACAGACTAATTGCAAAGACCATTTCTAGTAAATTGACTCTTGCCAGAAATTAGGAAGGGACCTTAAAGACCATCTAGTCCCAATCCTCCTGTCATGGGCAGGGACGCCTTTCCACTACACCAAGTTCCTCACAATTCCCTCTCACTTAACTGCCATTGTAAGAAAATTAGTTATCTAGTCTGGGTTAGCTGCTCTATATAAGGCAGTTGTGTGTAGGCACCTTCAGCAGGCATTTCATTCTGCCTTTCTATGGCATATGTCTATCGGTGGAATGAATTTTTCTCACCACTGACTTGTTAGAACTCTTTTGCTGCAATTTCTGTGGCTTAAATTTTTTCTCGTCTGACCTCTACAAGCACCTTTCACATTCTCCTACGCCTATCACTAAATACACTTTGACTGCTGGAAAAAATAATAGTATCACACATCTCAATATATCTACATTTACAGAAATAAGTGAGCACCTTAGAGTGGTTGCTGAGATAACAAATTACCTAGAAAAAAAAGCCCAACTTAGCATTTTAAGTGATTGTTCTCCAAAGTATATTTTTAATGTGCTGAAGTTTGTCTTTTCTCAATAGCTATTTCCTATAGCACATTATACTGTTTCAGAAGTTTGCATTTGCTTTATTGGAAAATGCTGTTCCTGTTTCAAGAATTCGTTGCCCCTGGTTTTTTGTGCGTTTTTTGTATGCTTGATTTGTTTGTTTGCTTTTAATTTCCCTTATTTGAATAGATTTATGTGATGCTGAGAAAAATTTATTACAAAACTTTAACCTTCACGCATACTACCTGCTGTAAATGTACGATTTGGTAACTTCAAGTTGATGTCCTGCTTTTCATTAAGGAAATCAGTCTCAGAATAAATACAGGATTTCATGATTTCTCTAAGGTATTCTGTGACAGATCTAGGGATATTGGGGGGAAAAGAAGTGTCTTTCAACACAAAGACAACATGAATTCTATTTAATTTTGTTTACTTCAATTATTTCCCAGTGTGCCTGTTATCAACCGTTTCATTTAAATGTCCCAGATGGGTTTTTGTTGGGGGGAATGGAGAGAAATCAGCAATATTCACCAGATCAAACAACTAATTTTACTGTCTTGTCAGCATCAATAGCAGTGAAGATCAATGGATGATGTGAGCCCCTGAATTAAAAGACCAAGGTCTAGCATGTGGTGAAAAAAGACTGTGAGCTCACAGTAAACTGTTTTAGAAGGAAAAAACATGCAATGAATTCCAAAAAACCCCAACTCTTTCATGCCTTTCATTCCCTATAACTGGCTCATGAGTGTTTATATAACCACTCTGAATTGCTCTGACCACTGAGACAGTCTGAAAAGATACTATTTCTAATTTGAGAGTCAGTTAAAAGTAAATATACGTATGTGTGTACTTCAGCTACAGCATAGCACATGGGCAGCAGCAACTAGCACAACTAGACTGCTGATTTATCATAGAACTAATAAATATGAACACTGGACTGGTCAAGAGGACATCCATCCTGGGCAGTTTTTTTAAAAACTATATATATTGCATAAAACTCTAGAAACTACTTTTTGTAGATGCTGTTCTGCACATCAATTAACTATAGGCATCTGTTGGAACAGCATGAGCCAATGGATACATTGAGGTGAAGATGTAGCTCTTCAAAGTGTCTTCCATTCCTTTCTTCCTGCAGGGCATCTGGAATCTCACTGAATCTTATACTCACAGAATGACAGACTGGAACACATCTTTGGATATCATCTAGTCCAAACCACTACTCAGAATAGAGATGCCTGATGGTGTCTAGTCAGGTTTTTAATATATTCAAGGACAGAGACTCCACAGACTCCTTGAGCAACCTACTCCAGTGTTCAAACACCAATTTGTGCCCCCTACCTGTTGTTCTGAACAACTATGTAGCACTGAGAAGACTGTGTCTCTGTCTTTACTTTCTTATCAGGTATTTATAAACATCAGTAAGATCCCCTCAAACCTTCTTTCCTCCAGGCTAAACATTCCCAGATCTCTCAGCATCTCTTTCTATGAGAGATGCTTCAGTCCCTTCATCATTTTTCTGTCCCTTAGCTGCACTCCAGTAAGTCCACATCTCTCCTGTAGCGTGAAACCCAGAACTGGTTGCATCATTACAGAAGCTTTTCAGTAGCACTGAGTAGAGATGAAGAATTACCTTCCTCAAACTGATGATGATGCTCTTCCTAAATGCAGTCCAGCACTGGAACATCCTCTAACAGAGACCAGGATTTTGTAACAGCATGGCATCAGAGCATATCTCTCTGGTGATGCCAGAGAATGGGAAGTGTTCCAGAGTTCCTCAACTAAGACATGCAATGTTTCGTGCTACAAATGTCTCCCCTTTCTCTAAGGAGAGAATGTCTGCTCTAAACTTAGGCTAATTGAACTGCAGCCAAACAATGCCTAAAAAGACTGTCAGTAGTTTTCTGACCTGTTTCAGACAGCTCATGCTAGAATTTTTTTTTTCCAGTAAATTAATTTCTCTGATTATTTTTGAATGAATGATGCTCATTCTGTTTTGTTGGGTTTTTTTTGTAAAGCTCTATCCAGTACATTCATTTTATACTTTCATATTCTTTTTAGAAATGCACTATTAAGCAATTAAGTGTGAATATTTATGATGTTATGCCATCTGCCTCACTTCAAATTTTCTGTTGAATATGCATGGTAATTTTTAAGAAAAAAAAAAGCAAGAAAAAAGAAGGTAGTACAGCTACACCTGACCTAAATTTGGTTACTTTGCAAAGAACAGTTTGTAATTTAATCTCAATTTACATGATGATTCTTAGTGATGAAAGGGAATTTGCTTAAAATATTTAGATCACATTGAAATTATCTAATTTGGATTGGAGTTGGTTTGTTTGGTACAGAAATACATGAAACAGAAATGCCCATTCATGTGCAGGATTGAAAGACAGAAAAGCTATGTTTATATTAGCTAGACCTGCACATTTAAAGGTATTAGCTTGCAAAGCATTTAAGCCCAAGAATTTAGACTGCTGGTGTTTCAAAATTATGAGCTGGAGTACTATGCAGGAGTCAGAATGATGAGATTTAAAGGTAGCATTCACCCACCTGTAACCACAAGTTCAAATTGTAATCCTGCAGCACAAGAAGAATAAGGCATAATTGCTCCTGAAGATAACATATTGACAGATACAGCAACAGAAAGTTTGATATTTCCATTAGGTCTTAAATTGTACATTCCGTAACGAAAGCAATGTGTCAGCGCTTTTAAATGTTCACAAAGACATGCACCATTACCGCTTTCCCTAACACAATTGCTTCAAAAACTTTTCAAAATCTTGCACACACATCCTCACAGGAATACAAGTCTTTTGCCTTCAAAATAGTCTGAGCAATGTTATCTAATAAATAACCCCAAAGCAAGTCTAAAAAGTAAGCCTTTCTCAGGATACGGCAGTGATGCTTTATTCTCTGTTGCAGGTGGTGACAGCATTCCTAGTTATTTAACAGATTATACTTTAGTTAGAAAAACTGTGAAATCGCACATGCAGCTACCCAAAGTTTCTGAAATAATCACTCACAAAATAACTATTGATATTGTTCCACTTAAATTTCTCTCCTTCATTATGTCACAGAATAAGTTAAGTTTCCTAATGTTAGGCTAGAATAAGTGTGTGAAACACAAAGTTTTAACAGGGTTTACTTCTGCTCGTATAACTACATGGCATGCAGGAATCATGTAAATGCTATAAAAGATCCAATCCTGCAAAAAGAAACAATAGTGCAAATAACTGGTCCCGTTTATAAACCTAAGCTTTGCCATCTATTTTAGGAGAGTGTATAATGTGCACAAAAAAGGTGCAAACATTTGACTGAGGATGCTGTGCATTTTATATGCAGTACTTTGGATTTTAACTGTTTTTTAAAAATTATGAGGCCTACTAATGCCACCTGAAATCTGCCAAGGTGCATATTTTCATGGAGGTAGGTTTTGACAAAATGTATGGGATGCAACAATTCTATTATTTTCCCAATTTTTAAGAATTATATCAAAATGCAAGTAGGGCCTTGACATTGTCTCCAGAAGAAGAAGTATTTACCTTGCATAAAAAATAAGTTCTGGCCTCTTGATCTTTGTAGGTCAAGTCTCAAAACCACAGTACAGTTAGATTGTATGGGCACAAAATTAGATGGGATTGATACTTACAGGAAAACTTTGTTAGTTAATTATATTGATTTACAATTTATTCTGGAGGATTTTGGTATCAATCTACTTTTATCTCTCCTGACAGCAGATTTATACCTTATTTTCAAAATGATACTTCAAAATGTAATTTTTTTCCAGTTCTAAAATACTACTGTCATAGATCAGTAAGTTTTTGAAGACGAAAACCAGCTTGTGGGTCAGTCTCACAACATTGGCATATAAATCTTATGAATATGGTAGGGAAAAAAAAATCTTACTTTAGAAGGCCTGTCAGCAGCAAATCAAGTTGTCTGATATTTCTCGTTGTATGGCATGTCTCAAAATGTGACATAAAAACAAAAGAATGCATATTTCAAAGAAAAAAATTAGAAATATTAGCTTTAGATAAACATAGTCAAAAAAGTCCTCAAAACGAATTGCTTGAAGTGGCTGGGAAGCTGACAGTGTAATAGTCATGGAGGCTTTTTTTTGTCTTGTCAGAGATACCTGGCATGGCGTAGGATGTCAGCTAGGGGCAAAGCTATTGTTAGTAAGAGAAAATAGTCTGTGTGGTGGAAAAATCTAACACAAAGTAAACTATCTTGTGAGGACAAAAACTTTGTTGTATTTCTACAAAAACTTGGTATTCTTAAAAGTAAGAGCTCTACCTATATGACTTACCTACTTCAACTTAAGAACCAGAAAGGTGTAAGCATATACTACTTTACAGTAATCTCATTCTTTTACTACTTACCCAAAATAAAGTGAAGATTTATTCCTTATTACTGAAAGAAAGATAGAATAAATCTGAAGGTGGGAGATTTCTGCTACTAAGTTTAGTACCTTTATAGAGAGTCTATATAACAAAGCAGAAAACATATGAAGGACTGAAATAACTAGAAATTGAAATTTATGGAGTGTGAGCAAAATAATTTAAAGTAAAGAGACCATAAAGAGAGCTGAACTCTGAAGATTTCTACATTTGAAACAGTTTTCTATATTGTCTGTGGTGATTTGTATATGATGAAAAATTTTTACAGTAGCTCTTCTCCTTCATCAGCTGCAGTATTTCATGAAAATGTCATTCTGTGCAAAACTCGCTTGTTAGTGTGGGTAGTTATGGAAAACCTGAAAGCAAATACAACAGGTGTACTAAATATTAGACATTTCTGGGCTTGTGTTGATTAATGGTTCAGTTTAACATGACCTTTAAAATCATCTTTGCTTCTGAGTATAAAAATAGTTTTTGAAAGAGATCTGTGAGAAATGAAGCAATAGATTCAACAGACTACCATTTAATGCACCTGGGGAAAAAAAAGAAAAACAAAGGAAGAAAAACAGGAAAAAAAAAGTGGCACTGTAACTAAAGACCTGGAATGTTTTTGAACAAGTCTTTTAAAGTTTTACTACTTCTGAATGACCCCTAGTTTACTAATGGATTTGTGTTAGCATTAAGTTAGCTTAGTATTTTTGAAAGGAATTCTTAAGACCCTGCTATATATCTGTCTTTTCCCCTTTTAGACTCAGATTTGATTTTTCTCATCTAATTTCCAGCTATACAGGTACAATCCCTCCTACAACAGCTTGTCTTCAGGACCAGAGTGTGCTCTTTGGTACTGTTTTATTTATTAGCATAGGCAATGCCTTTTGGTTTTGCATTCAGTAGTTACCTGGAACATCACACACGTGAGGAGAGACTAGAACTTAAAGAGGCCCAAAAGAAGTCCAAAGGGAAATCTCTCTGCTATCTCGAATCAGGCAATGGAAGAGTATAGAGAAGACAGAACCATAGAATATCAGGTTGGAAGGGACCTCAAGGATCATCATTGGATGTCCTCTAGGGTCTCCTCAAACCTGTGGATTTAACACACATCCATCAGCAGGGCTGGATATATTGTACTCCATACATCTAGTACACACATGGACATGTTTTCAGTGGCTTCACATGAAAGCAGAACTTAATTTTAAAGAAATTAAGTTAGCGAAAGCAAAATGAGAACCTGTTCCGGAAAGGTTTCTTAAGTCTTGTACAAGCCTTTTGCCAACAGTTGGAGTATGAGCACAGCAGCATCATAGAAATTTCCTGAAAAGAAACGTTTCATTGAAAGAAAAAATGGAAGAAAATTAAGCAAGGCTGTGGGGAAGCAGATTTTCTTTTCATACAATTCTTCATTCTATTCCTGGCATCAAGAATAAACTTAAAAAACCAGTTATAATTAAAAAAAGGAAAGGGATTCCAGAAAAAGCAAATGAAGCAATAAGATCTTTACTATAGTAAATATAGTATTAGTACTATAGTCTATTTACTATAGACTACCTGATGGACATCCTCCAAGGATAATTTATGATTAATTTATGGGGTTTTAGGGCAAAAAGAAATAGTTATCATTAAATGTAATTTATTAAATACAGCACTGCTGAGAGTAGTAAAACTTCATCTCCTTCATAATGGGTAACTTTTAGAGCTGTAAAAAAAACCCCACAACTTTACTTCCTTAACCTAGCATATACATTTTCCAGCTACTATGTGAGTTCACAAGAAGAAGGAAATGTTTGGAATTTCTCTCTAAAGAAAATGCAAAAAATAAATACGCATGTATGTGAGTGCTTTTGTGGGAGGGAGAGGGAGAAAGACATAATAAGTGCACACACCTAAATGCATTCTTTGAGTGAAAGTTGATAAGTGAATGCCACTTAACTTCAGCCCGTTATTGCTATGAAAAAATAAATACAGTAGATATGGTGAACCTTAAGTAAAGCTGACTGAGAAGTTACAGTACTGAGCTACTTGGGAAATGACAGGCTGTCATTTTCTGATCATCCTTTAGGCTTCAAAGAATGTAGAAATAAGACAGACAAAGTTTAAAGCCTTTAGAGGCCAAATGAAAGATTAATAATACTTCTTTTTCTAAGACAATATTAAACAGAATAGTAGAACAGCTACATGGATGGAACAATTAATAGATGGAACAACTAATCCTGGAAAACATTTCTAGGCACATGAAGGACAGGAAAGTAATCAAGAGGAGACAGTATGAAGTCAAAACAGAGAAGTCATGCTCGACCAACCTGATAAGCTTCTGTGATGAAATTATTGGCTTAGTAGACGAGGGGAGAGCAGTGGACACTCTCTGCCTTGAATTCAGTAAGGCTTTCTAGATCGTCTCTCACAAGACCCATAGAGAAGCTACAGACGTGACCAGAGGCAATGGTCACAAACTGAAGCACAGGAGGCACCATCTGAACTTCAAGGAAAGGCTGGTTTACTTTGAGGGTGGCTGAGTGTCACACCCCGCCCAGGAGAGGGCGACAAGTGACTTAGATTCGTAATTCAGCAACAGAGTGGGCAATGATGAGACAAGTCTCAAGGTCCGTACATAAACATTTATTCACTTCTCACAATGTAAGGATTGGACTCATGATAACCAGTTTTAGTTACAAGACACATTAGGGCAGGCAATATACTATGACAATGATAACCAGGAAAATACTAGGTATGCAACAAACTACACAATCTGAATACTACTTAATGATAACAAGGAAAAAGGATATATAAGATCTGCACTTCTTCTTCTTCTTCTTCTTCTTCTTCTTCTTCTTCTTCTTCTTCTTCTTCTTCTCCTCCTCCTCCTTCATCTTCTTCTTCTTCTTCTTCTTCTTCTTCTTCTTCTTCTTCTTCTTCTTCTTCTTCTTCTTCTTCTTCTTCTTCTTCTTCTTCTTCTTCTTCTTCTTCTTCTTCTTCTTCTTCTTCTTCTTCTTCTTCTTCTTCTTCTTCTTCTTCTTCTTCTTCTTCTTCTTCTTCTCCTCCTCCTCCTTCACTCTCTTTCTCTTTCTCTTTCTCTTTCTCT
>NW_009731051.1:9369-50531 GCF_000703405.1 Apaloderma vittatum
CTTCTCCTTCTCCTTCTCCTTCTCCTTCTTCTTCTCCTTCTCCTTCTCCTTCCTTCTCCTTCTCCTCCTCCTTCTCCTTCTCCTAAAGGTGTGTGCCAAATTTTCCCTTTTAACTTGTGTCCTGGTTTTGGCTTTAAACCCCAATTCTGTTTAGTGATTTTTACTTTCCAGTTTAGTCTCTTCTAAAAGGCTGCACTTTCTGAAGTTAGCACATGTTTTTGCAGACAGAGTGTGCTACTGGCAGTGATCACACCTGATGTTTACAGCTACTGCCTGGGACTGGGATGCAGAAAGGCTCTTGCTGATAATTATTCCTGTAGTGACCAAGGCCACTGCTGGCTCTTGTGTGCCACGCTGGGGGTGCCGGGTAGTGAGAAGGGTCACAAGGAAGTAAAAGGTTGCACCTCCGGGGAATAATAGACAGGACAGGTGACCGACAAGAGTATTCTATTCCATATACATCATATTTAGTATATATTGAGTGATCACAAGAGTGTCTGTCCCTTTCTGCAATGGCCGATGTCCAGGGAGGACTCTGTCTGACCTCCTGCTTTGATCTGAATACTGAGTTCCCGAATCCAACTCTCTTTATCCAGTTCCCGCTGCGGCTGAGCCTGGGGCTTCCCCAGTGCCTCCTGCTCTGCAGCATCAGTGGGGATTGATATCGGGCAGGGGCAGGGAGAGGGGGAGTTGGGTTCAATATCAGGCTTATATTTAGTTGCATACAGTTCTTTATTTTTATCATTTCACTATTATTTCCATTATCGTTTCATTGAAGTTGTTTAGTTTTTCTTCTCTAATCTGTAAGTCTCTCTGCCTCATTCCTTTTTCCTTCCCATTTTGGGGGAGGAGAGTGGGTTAGAGAGCATCTGTCCACATTTAGTGGCTGGCCCAGCCCTAACCCATGACAGTTTGTCTCGTTACAAATTCTTCCAGACCTTAAATCACATTTGTATGTTGTTGTACACCTCAATCTTTTTTCTGACACACTTTTTCCAAAACAAACTGCAGAAATACATACAGAATCTAATACAGCTTCATACTCAGTAAGACTAAAAATCACCTCTCTATTGCTGTTCAGTACCCCTTCTCTACATCCAGTGATTCAAGACTTCATATTTGGCCACAGCATCACAGTTATCATGCTTGTAAATTTGTTTCAGATTCGTTTAGGATCTAATACCTATTTTACTAGGATGGCCTCAACGTCCTTTTTTCTTATTTTCAACTATTCTTGAGGTTATGTTAAAAACACTTTCTTTAAATAGACTTAACTTACCAAGTAGACAAAATTGTAACACACAGCTTTCTGCACTATCATTTAACGTCCTGCAATCATTTGTATCACATTCTTTTCAACAAATGTCATCCTTATCCACATGTCACTGTTGGGAAACATCAGGCCTAGCAGCAGACCCATGGACTTTTCTCAGCATTGCGTTTTTCTGTGATAATTCCCTGTTGTCTGCTTGAAAGCTACTTATCAAAATTTTTATTCCTTAAACCCTCCTCCACCTGCTGTTTGATCTTCATGCAAGGCATGACCCAAAAGGAAAGAGGAAATGATAACTTCCCAGCACCTGCTTTCAACAGCTGAGTGCTTGTAGCAATCTTCTTTATCATTAACAATCTCTTGTTTCTCCTTAGGCTAAAGAAGCTGTTGGGAACTCTGATCTTCCATGTCTGATGTGACCACTCAAAACAGTACTCTACTGGGTGTAAGAGGGAAAAGGAACAGTAACTAATTTCCTGTCGGAAACCAGGGCCATCTCCTATGCTGCCCAGCTCTTGTTCTTTCTCTTCTTTATCATAGCAGAGTCTTCTCACTCTTGTCTTATGACCACTACATTTCCATCTATAATCTCCTGCACTACAGGACCCTCCTGGGTAGCAGAGCTTGTGTCCACATGTCAGTAGCTGCCTGGAGTAGTGTTTTCCTCTGCATTGTGCTACACATTGCCAATATATTTTCATTAGCACTCTTCCAAGGCAATGTCCTGGATCAACTCTTCTGTGAAATCCTCCAGATCCTCAAGCTCTCCTTCTCAGATACTTACCTCAGGGAAGTTGGGTTTCTTGTGGTTAGTGTTTCTTTTTCATTTAGGTGGGTTTTTTTTTCATTGTGCTGTCCTATGTGATCTTCAGGGCCATATTGAGGATCCCTTCTGAGCAGGAACAGCACAAAGCCTTTTTCATGTGCCTCCCTCACTTGGCCAAGGTCTCCCAGTTTATCAGAACTGGCATATTTGCCTACCTGAAGCCCATTTCAATCTTCCTCCCAGCTCTAGATCTGGTGAGGGCTGTGCTGTACACAGTGGTACCCCCCCAGTGGTACCCCCCCAGTGGTACTCCCTCATCTACAGCACGAGGAATCAGGAGGTTGAGAATGCTGTTAGGAAACCGATTACATGGACATTTTTCAAGAATAAGAAATTTATCACTTCTCTCCACAAATGACCCCCATAGTATCTGATTCCATCCGTTTTGTTTTGTTTTGGTTTGTTTTTTCCCACTGGTATTTCTGGCCATTATATTTAGCATTATCACTGTTGGTATTGTCATACCCCCACTCAGTTTGCTGGCCTCTGTGGATCTTGCATGCAAATTCTTACCTCTTACAATTTCTTCATGGACTGTAGGCACACAACTTGATGCTGAAGATTCTACCAAGCAACAAATACAACTGAAAGTTAAATGCTGCAAAACTGAGCCCAAGTTCCCCTGTGGATTCAAGCATATTCACATTTCTATATATTTACTTCATATGTCTGTAATTTAATAATTGCAATTTTATATAAACAAATAGTTGTATAACTCTTCTACTTCCTTATATATAAGGAACTAGACCAGGTTGATCAAAGCTTCATCCAACTTGGCCTGGAAAACCTCAAGAGAGGGGGCATCCACAACTTCTCTGGACAATTTATTCCAGAGTCTTGCCCCCCTCGTACTGAAGAATTTTTTTTCCCAAGATCCGATCTAAATCTCTTCTCCTTTAACTTAAACCCATTTCCTCTTGTCCTATCATTGGACAGTCTTGTAAAAAGTCCCTCCTCAGCCTTCCTGTAGGTTCCCTTCAGATATTGGAAGGCAGTTATAAGGTTCCCCTGTTGGCAGAAGGACAGATTGTGAAGATGAGAAAAGAAGCAAGGACATGTACATATCTCATTTTTTTTTTTAAGTTTGCCATGGTCATATGCCACCACTGATTCCCAAAGTAATAATATGTCGTATATTCCTGAAGCCTGACTAATTCTTTCTTCAGCTTTCAACAAGTAAATCAAATACATAAATCTTTGATATGAATAATGAGTAACTTTTTTTTTTTTTAAATACTTCGAATTTTAGGGTTTGATCCTGAAAGTTTGATGCACTAATTTATGTGGCTATCCTTACGTATATAAGCATTTTCATCTCAGTATAAGTATGTACATCTAGGCGACTGCAGAACTAGCTTTCAGTTGTTAGAAATGGAAATACCTCGGGCTACATGAGATCCATCACTTCCATAGGTAGGATGCAAGCTTGTGGAAGAAGAAATACATTATTTTTAACGAAGCAACCAAACGATCTGAGAGTATAAGAAGTCCCATTTTAAAATCTGAATAATAAGTGTAACATAACAGGAGGTAGATCCCATCATAATAGAAAATTTTTGCTCATTTACATAATGCTTGGGAACTTAAAATGACAAAACTAAGATTCTACTGAAAATCTAACATAATGAAAAATCAGTATCTGAGCTTTAAAAGCATAGAAGTAAATAGAAGGAAACAACTTGATAAGAATAGGTCACACAAAAGCTGAAAATCTAAAATTAAATATTTAATTAGAACTCTGATCTTGCTTTCAAGGTAGGTGGCATTGCACAGGCTATATTACAATCTTTTATAGTATTTATTTTTTTTTTGCCAAAGAGAATACTGTTTATTTTTAACAGGCCACTTTATATTAATACATGTGTAATAGGATCAGAACTGAAAATCAGCTAAAGATGGTAAATTTTACATTATTGGGAAAATTACAATTTTTTTTGTATTGTAAAAACATTTATTTTTAACAATTTACCTACATTAATCAAAAAATTACAGCATATTTAATAATTTTACAAATTCTTCATAAAAAATATATCTCTGTACAAAAAGTTCTTTTGCACCTACTTCATGTCACAGCAGCATGTAGTGAAATGGCAGAATGAAATACTGGGAATGAAAATTAGATTGACTCGATCATAATGCCGGCGTTCTTCCCCAGCATTCCCCCCTCCCCTTGCCCACCCCCCTTTTTTTTTTGTAATAACAGCTTTTCCTTGTTTACAAAATATTTTACACAAGAAAAAAAATTATTGCAGCTAGCCTGGAGAAAGGCAAGATGTGTGATACAAGCAGCAGTTTTTAACAGCTTTGAAGCACATAACCTGTTTTTAAAAAAAAACATATATAGCATGTATTAATTATTAGCCCATCATAATGATCTGTTCCACACTGGGGGGAAAAGTCTTCTGCATATATCTCATAAAGCAGATTTCCTGGCTGCCATTACCCGGCCACTGCACATTTTAAGAGTCTTATTCTGATGAAGCACCATATATAAGTAAGTGCATGCATACACAGCCCTCTGTAAAATAATATAATGAGAAAGGGATCGCATCAGAACAGAAAAACTCAAACATAACACAGAAGGAGAGGCATTTGAAGGATGTGGACAGAACTGACAAAACTACGAGAGCTTTCTTTTACTGGGGTTCCGGTATGAAGCTGTTGTTTCATCAATACTCCAAACATCTTATCATAATTTGTCAGTGTGTCCCAATTTAGAGTATCCCTGATCAAAGAACACTCATTCCGGATAAATAATCCTTGCATAACCTCCCCAAAATGAACCACTGGATAGAGGATTCACAGGATCTGGGCTCTCTAACAAAAAAGATCAAATAATTTAACTATTTTCTGGGACCTTTCCTCCAACACATTCCTTGGTAGTCATAGGGAGACAGGTCACTGAAGAATATATTTTAAGGGCAGGAGTAGAAAACATCAATAAAAGTAACTTAACTTGTTTTAATTCTCCAGCTTGGTTTTTTTTTTTGTTTTGTTTGGTCATTGTCACTACAGAAGGACTTCCAAAGCAATAATGTCAATTTTGAACACCTGTCAAAAACTTTAATCACAAAACAGCTTCCGTCCCTGGCCCACTGTCCTTACAGAAGCTCTTCATTTGCAGAGCAACTTTCTCTACGTGGGGAAGGATCAGGAAAACAACTTTGATCTGACGACTTTGTTCTTTTTCAGGAAACGTGAAGGGCTCTGAAATGTGACAGATAAATGAAACTTACTACACAAAAAACCTCAGAAACAAACAAAAAAGAAAGCCAAAAACTACTAACAAAATGAACAAGGAACTGTCTGGAAAGGATTATTTATTAAATTTTCTTCAGAGTTTCTTGCTCAGATGAAGAATATAACAGCTGGAGGCCCTGCAATACTGTATTATATTGCTGATATTTTTCATCTAACAGATGTAGTGTTGTTAAGCTGACCAAGGGTTACCTTTGAAATTTTCTTTGCGTTCTGCAATATTAGCTGAAAAATCTGTTATTGAGCTTACGTTACCTTTTTGTTTTGTGTATAACCTACACACATAGAGTTCAGAAACATTTTTTCTATTATTTTGATAGTAACTGGACCTTAGGACAGTTTGAAATTCAGAAAACTGAAAGGAAATAAAACAACAACAAAAAACAACCCTGAATTTTAAAGAAAAGCAACATTCCTGGTTTCTGAGCTCAACATGTATGACTGAAATCAGATTTTACTTTGTAATTTCCTGTAATTTCCTAATTTTAAAACCCAATTTAACCAATCTGCCCAATTGGCAGATTTATTTTTTTGTTTATTTAATTTGTTTGTTTGTTTGTTTAATAGTTTGTTTATTTTCATTCAACAAAACCTCTAATTCTAACCAAATGTTAATGATTTGCTCAACCATTCATATTTACAAATGTCAAACTTTCTCTGCCAAACTGTATAAGTACAAAAGCAGTAAGCAGTGTGTTTAAAAAATCTGAAAATAAACAGAAAGCAAAGATAACTGAATATTTTTCTTTGTTCAAAGTAGAAACTGAATGACAGCTCGCTATAGACAATTTGCACTGGGTTTACATATGCTACTGTAATGTGGTTTAGTTCAATGTAATATCAGAAAAATGATGTCATATTACAGGAAAAAATGGAAAAAAATGCAAAAGGGAAGACTGTATTATGAGCACAGGCTCACAAGCTTTATGAGCTATCTAAAATAAATTACTATTCACATTTGTACATGGCAAGCAGCAATAGCTGCTAACCCCCCTGCTGTTAAATAGTATGATACTGACAATGGTGATTGATGACTGATTTCAGAAGAAAACAATAGTGGCAATGAAAATTTCTTAGAAATGGGCTCTTGCTCTGGCTGAAAGTCTCCAGTAACTTGTAATCATGTTTACAAAGAAATTTAGTCAAAAATTGACAAAAGAAATATTGTCCTCTGTTGCACAGGATTTTAACTGGTGCTAAGCATGGGGCTCATAATCTAATATTCAAAGTAAATTTATTGTGGAATGTTTGGCTTGGCAAAGAGTGAGTGAATGCCTATATACAATGGACAGTGTGTAGAAACCCTGTATATTTTTACCAGTATCTGACTCAGTCATCCATAACACTCTAGTGCAAAAAAATTGTGCATTAACATTTTGCAATATAACAGCTGATTGGGAAATTGGCAAACTGCCCTATGTATGACATACACTGTAAGTTTCTTTAATTTTAGCAAGATTTCAATGGTAAAGCATTTGTAGGTGTACACAACCTCAAGGAAGGTCATCTTCTCCTTCAGTAGAACTTTAGTTCTTCAGAATATTCCTGGGGATAATCTGTGGTGCTATCTTTGTTACAGTACTCAAAGGATTTATCCAAGTGCCCAGAAGAATGCATTGAAAGGCATCCAGCCACATACAAATATGAAAGTCTGAGGCATTAAATATGACAAACTGGCATGACTCAGCAGTCTTCCTTAACGTGTGCCTTGATTTGAAGCAGATGCAGCCAGGCATTTTGATCCAACTTTAAGATGGAAAAATATTCTTTGTCTGATCCCCAGAAGACTGACACATTTTCACTGGAAAATTTAGCTGCATGTAGGCTGACAGATGATGTTAAAGATTACAGCAGCAAAGCCAAGAGAAGAAGGGAAACTGGTATATGGCACCAAAGGAATTACTGCTTGTCCATCAGAGGTATGGCTATGAATCAGTCATATTGGGCACTGAAGGCTATACCACTGTACAAACTGTGTTCAGAGTCGTATCAAACCTCACAGCCTTTGCCTCTGTGGGTTTTAAGTTTGTGTCATACATGGGGTTTTCAAATGAAGCCTGTCCATTACTGTTTTCATGTCCAGCATAGCCATTGTACTGTACTTTTGGTCTTGTTCTGGGGAAAGAAAAAAAAAAAAAAAAGAGAGGAAATAATCATTAGTGACCATTAAAAAAATAATTCTGCAATTATTGCAAGTTTTACTTATAATGTTTCCATCCTGTCTACATAAATTATGCAACTGTCTAAAAATGATAAAAAGAGACTCATAAAGGACTTAATGAGTAAGAGAAATCTGTCTGGAAGTTATTTTTTATAGCATGAAGAGAAGAAAATAAATTCCTCATGGGCACACGGATGCTACAAAGCACAGAGAAAATGTAGGCAAAATATAAGTATGCATATTCCATCAAAAAATTGTCAAAAGAATGACAATTTCACAGCTTGTTGTTAGTGACAAAATTGGCAGTCCAAAGTAAAGCAACATACAACAAAAGTACAAAAAAATAGTAAAGTTAGAACTTATAACATTTATAATATTCTCTCTCAGTAGGAAAAATTATAACATTTTCTGATGACTTTTTCAATTTTAGATTGCTAGTCTGACCACAAAAGAATCCTTATACAGATTGGAAACACTTACTACAGCTTTATTAAAGTAACATCTTACCAATTTCCAAATATATATCCTTGTCTTTCCAAACTATTGATATTAATGTAAAATTGGTGAAATTAATTGATAGAATGTTTAATTGGCAAATTTAATTAAATCACCATCAAGCATATTCTGTTTCACTTTCCTGGATATCTGGAATTTTATCCACACTAAGTTTTACAGCATACCTCAGAGGGCAACTGGATTATTTGTGCAAATGTTCTAATGAAGATCAATACATTTGTCAATTTAAAAGACTTAAATGGAGTAGATGACTAAGAGTACATAGAAAGATGGGAGTGAGTGGCTCCTTAATCACCCTTTCCACAGCATTTTGGGTTTTAGATGAGATAAACATCCACAGACTTTATTGACTTAGATGGTTTTGAGCAGAGGTAGAGGGAACATTTTATCAATTTGTTGCTATCAACTTTTTATTATCATTCCAGAGCAGGAAGTTAGCCTTGCACCATGAAGTGCTGTAACAGGTCTCCCGGGTGCTACTAAATCTAAGTCACTGCAAAGTCAGCCAGCACAGCTTCAGTCAGGCAACTCCTGTGCTGATATAGCAAGTGTTCAGAATGTGTTGCACTGATATTGAGAGTAACTTTGAGGTAAGGGACAATAATTTCACTTATTTCAGATAGATCTGCCCTAGCACGTCTGCTTACTCCCATAACTACTTCAAGCAATAAACACTACTAAAGGACTTCAAGCAACCAACACTACTCGAGGACTTGCCAGTGTTATGTTAATGATTGGACTGGATAATCTTAAAAGTCTTTTCCAATCTAGACAGTTCTGTGATTCTGTGACTCTGTGAAACACCTTGACAGAGATTTTGTATGTCCAAACATATGTAATCAGATCGATCAAATTATAACAAATAACCGCATAAATTTTAACACTTGACTATCAAAGTATACAAATAATTATCTTTCAGTAACCAATCTTCTGTTTTGGATAGTGTTTTACCACCAAACATACCAAAACCTCAAGGATGCACACTTTTATGCAAAGTTCAGTTAGAACATACTAATCTAATAATTAAATGAAAAGTAAACCAGAATTGTTCATACTTTCTGATATATATAGTAACATGATATCTTATTATATTCTATTACATTTTGTAACTTCAATGTTAAATCTCTTATATCTAAAAGTATTTAAACAGCGTATATTTTTATACATGTAATAGGGCAAGTAAGTCAAAGAAAACATGTAAAATGTAGACGCTTAGTCCTTAGTAAATGTAAAATAATTTAAAAAGGTATCTCTTGATAAACTTCAGAGAAGGGTTCTTGAAAATCAAACAAAATATGGTTGGAAATCTTAGGTAGGCAAGAATTGCAATGGTACACCAGTAGTATCATAAACATTGGGATTACAGCTGCTAAATTTTATCTCTCTTAAATACATATATATATACTAAATAGAAAACAGAACCTGTAATGGTTACATAGGACATAAGAAATTTCATAGAATAAACCACAAAAGGTACTCCTCTGTCACAATACAATTTTTTTAAATTTTTCTTCAGAGTTTGCCTCCTCTTTCTAAGAACAAAATGAAAATAATGTTCCCTTGATGTTCTGTCTCTCATGCTCAGTCTGCATGCCTGTACTTCCATGCTACTGTTTAGGTCCCCCATTGTAGACAGGAGGTAGCAGGAGTGCAGGTCTGTAGGCATCAGAAAGTCATCTTACAATAAAATGTTCTGAGAGAGCTCACAGCCCTTCCTGAGCAGTTTTTTCAACAAAAGGCTATATGATATTTCAGAACATGTATCATTTTAACTGGAGTTCACAAGTTCCAACTGCAACTGCTTTTTTCCAAATTATCTAATGCTGAGGTAGGTAGAAAGTCCAGTCCATCATAGTGCAATGGCAGACTTCAGTTTACGTCATTTCTTACAATCACAAAATACACTTAGTATCATGATTATAGAACAAAAGTTTTAAAAGCATGTTGTTAGTAATCAGCATTTCTGTTAAACACCATTTTTCAAACTGCAAAGAGCACAAGGAGGACAGAGTATTATAGCTCAACACACACACAAAAAAACTAGTTCCAGAAATCTCTAGCTAAATAGTGCTGAATACTCAAAAGATTCACAGATACCATTTTTTAAACCAAGTTGCAGACAAAGGGGTCAGATTTATTCTATTATCTAACGACATATAAAAACTTCATATGAGCTGAAGTGATGCCAATTCTAGTAGTATACGCTAGCTTATTCAGCATGTACTGTAAGTAGTCTCATTATGGGCTGTTCCCTTATGGGAACAGTCATTCTGAAAGAAGCAGCATACAGTCAATTTAACAAAGCATTAAAATGAAAAAATAAAACATATGACCTGAGTTTTCTATCTGATTCAGCCTAGCACACTGAGAAGGTTGATAGGTCTTCACTCCTTAACAGAGTGTCTCATTTTTCTAATAGTTCACCACTAAGAACCACCCTGCACTGAACCCCTTTGTGGGAATTCTAAGAAATATTTGTCTTTCTAGAGTAAAGACATTTTTGAAAGCTTTAGCTTTCTAGTTGCACTTACATATAAAATTAAAACAAAAAGATTGTTAAGCTACTGAATAAATAACATTTACAATACCTGTGTTTGTAGAGGTAAAATGCAAACCCTGATAATATTAGAGCAAAGAATGGTACCAGGATGGCAGCTGCAACAGAACTGCTGTTTGTACCATAGTAGTGATTTGAAAGGTCTGCATCTGCACTTAAAGGACCTGAAATGAAACAAAAAGATCAGGAGTAAAATTCCTAGGTTCTCTATCTCACAGTTCTTGTATTATCCAAGAATGAAAGAAAATGGTGTCTTGATAAAATAATTCTATTAAAACAAGAAATAAATAGCATGCAGTATCATAGTATAAATCTCATTAACACTACTTAATAATGTATCCATAACTATCAAAATTTATTGATATTCAGTAAGATTATAAATATTTTTAAATGTTTCACAGAATAACAGGGGGCTCTTCAACCTCATAAAACCAGGAGCAGTCAGGTGAAGTCCAAATTACAATAATACGCAGTGAAGTCATTATTGTGCAAGCTTTGTACTTCTACCCTTTAAGTGCTTACTGAATTTTCTCCTTTATGCATTCTAGAAAATTATACTTTTTGTAAGAAAATACTCATTAAGAGCATTTCCTTATCATGGTTTTGTTCCAAATGCCTTTTCCCTGTAACTCCTAGCCCGGGGTTTCAACTGTCTGGCATCAGTGCAGCATGGCTCAGTTTTACTAACAGAACTCCTGATGCAGTGGGAGAAAGTGTGATAGCAAAAGCCATGCAAGATAAGAAAAGCAGAATTACAGGTAGAAGAGTAATATGTGAGACAAGGATGGTTAACAGCTCTAGGATTTAAAAGAAAAGTTACCAACAAGGAAAGAAAACCAGCAGCTTTCAAGGAGCAGAGGCTGGACCTTCTTCATCTAACTGATAATTTCTGGGTAATAAAGACTCTTAGTTATCTCATTGGGTGTGAACAGTGTACTAACATATAGTCTCGTAGCTCATTAGTCCCAGATATCTATTTGTGCACTAGCTAATCCACAACTATTTTGTACTCTGAAGCTGTGAGTATCCTTTTCAGCTGTAGTTTCTTTGTGATTGACAGAAGTTGTATGAAAAGATCTGGAAAAGGGTAAAATGTAGAGTGAAATTTAGAGTGAAATTTAAAATTCCCATGTCTCATGATGTTTAATGCTTTTAAGAGTTGACCAATTTCAAGAAATGAATATATATTTTACAGACATTGATATAGCATATGTAAGAGACTGTGTTAAATGTTTGTTTCGAACTTGCTGAAGTTCCTCATGAAGAAACTTCAAGGCTGCTGTTTGCAAGCTTGGATCACTGATAAACCCTAAAAACAACTTCAGTGCCTGGCACAGATAAGCCACGGAGCTCAAAGTCCTAAAAGAACAACTTCTGGGCCCGCCCCAACAGCTGATATGGTGGCTGTCTTGTAAGCCCAACGTTATGTAAGCCCAACAATGTAACTGCTGATAAGGCAGTTGTCTTGCAAGCACAAAAGTCCAACAGTGTGCAAGACCAAAGGTGTCAAGTCATACTACGTTTGCAAATAATGGGCCCTCCAGACACCTATGCAAGCTCCACTGACAGAGGCAATGCTGGTGGGGGTGAATATCGCTCCTGATGACCCTCATATGCATACACTAAACAGGAGGAGGGTAGGCAGAGCAGCTCTTGGGACACTATATAATGCCACCATGAACAACTACTCTCTGAAGATCTTCCCCACCAAATTGAAAAAAGCAGACCTGTGAGATGTCACTGTATCTGTGGTGGTATCTATACTTCTTGCTATTTCAAACATTGTACTGCTTTGCTTTCCCATTTCCCTACCTTTCTTTCCGATCTCTCTCCAGTGTTTGTTAATCAATAAAAGATTTTGCTGTTGTTGCATCTGACACCATTTGTGCCTTAATTTCACCTCTGGGATAAAAATGAATCACCTTGACTCTAAACTCTATCAGGAAAAAGCGGGTCAAGACAGTATATCACAGATGTAAATTAATTATTCATATTTCATATTCCTTGTCAATATTTGTAAACTCAATCTAGACAAACTAAAAAAGCATTTTGTAAAAAAAAAAGGCAAAGTGAAGTGGGTCATTGTATTTCCTCAGAGGAAATAAAAATAGGAAAATAATAATTTAGTGAAGTAAGTTCCTCTTCCCACAAACCCACCTTTTAATACACTTTTAAAGGACAGTCAAGACTGGAATGAACAAGACTAAGATTTTCGAATAAAATAGAACTGAGGTGGTGAGGCACAGGCACTCAGTAATCACAGGAACTAGATGTAGCCACAGACGTGCGTCCTTTAGAGACAGAGTTATTAAAACATAACAAAGCAAACAAAAAGCCCCCAGCAATGACTGATTACTTGGCAAAACAGGTTAAATAATACAGTGTCACAGATCTGACCCCTTAAGCAAGATCAGTTACAATTCTAATTCTTTTGGTAGACTTAGAAACAAAAGTTTTTTCTGTTTTCATATCACTAAGTTCCAAGACTGGGCATTTCCACTGAGCTTGGTCTTTCTCTAGTATTGCATGATAGGGAATTCTTCATCAAATAGATTGTCCTTTCACACTTAACCGAGTATTTCTCAGTAAATGCTGTTCTTTGAAGTATGCTTGCAGGTGAAGAATTTTATAATACATTATGTATGCACCACTGCATGCATAGTTTATGCATACTTCTTAGTGTAAAGCCAGTAGATAATTTAACTTCCCGAAGAAACAGAAATATGTTAAGTCTTCAGCTGGAGGCCATACAAGATCATTACCTCAGCAGAATATTAATGAACAGAATAGATTTTAAAAACAAAGCAAGTTATCCTTGAATATGAGAGGATATTGACAAATATTATGACCTGTGTTGGCTGAAAATTTGCTGTTTTCTTTTAGCTGTAGGCTCTTCAACAAAGAACAAGAAACCTATAAAAAATTTGTGTCTATTTAGAAATCACATAAAGAAATCTAAAAATTACAGTGCCTGCATTTGTAGCAAGCTGTCTGCTGAGATGTCAAAGCTGAAGATGAGAGGCCCACAGCCTGGGAACTTATGTGTAACTTGGACAGTTTGGGTCCTTACTAGCCTTGGGAATATACAAACTGAGCTCTCATATTGCAGGTCTAAACGGTGACATGGATAATAGCTTCCACTACAGGAGAATACATCCACTGGAGAATGCTGTAACTGTTGAATTGTCATTCTGCTTGTTCTTCACTTACCCCCAGGAGCTGCTGGCAAACCACGGATACCTTTTTTGGCCTGGCTTAAGAGAAAAGCCACAAAAGCACATATACTCCCCAAAACAAAACCAACAAAGCAAACTCTCAGTGTTTTGTGATATCAAAGGGTGCTAAACAAGTCAGATGTTTGAACAAATCCTAACGCTTTGCCTTTACAGTGTGCTGGTTAAAATCAGAAAGAAAAAGTCACTTAGATGTTACAGGGATAAGAATTACACAGAATTACAAGAAGACAATTTGTCTCACACAAGAGTTTACTCTTAAGACTGAAATTGTACTTGACTTCAGCAGCTGACAGTTCTTAGGCTGAGACACTGAAGACTAAACATATATAGCAATTTCAAGAAGTGGCCAAGATGAACAAATCTGTAGCGTAACTGCTATTACAGCAGTTAACAGAGGAAATACAAGGAGATTTAGAAGACCTTTAAAGAGCATTGTGTACAGCACCAGTGAAGTTACTAGAACCAAGGCAATTTAGAAAATGTAGATACAAACTCCAAGAGATATCCTGGCTAGTCTGTCTCCTACTCCTAGCCCAGTACTTTGGTCTATGTATATACCATGCTTTAACCATTCTGAAGTTGTTCCAAGATGAAGAACTGCAGATGTCTACACTTAGTATTCGCCAAAAACTATTTTATGACTAAATATTACATGAGTATGTTTTTATCAGTTTTTACAACAATTTATTTTGCCTAAAATAACTAGTTTTTCAACAGCTACTGGAGCATTGGAGTCCCTAGCTGTTATATACATGCCAGTCACTGATTTCCTATATTTGACACCCAAGTAGAATTCTAAATACACACATACTCTGAAACAACTGCCACCAGCAACAAGCACTCTTCAAATGGCACTGTCAAAAACAGTGTTGATTCTGTCCTTTCAATTTCCTCTATGATTCTGACTGCACTTTATACATTAGAGTAGCAAATATCTTTGCATTGCATGACACCCCTGTTATTTTCAAAACGATATTTACAGAAAACCAAGGAGCTGCAATGGCATTCTAAGAGCATTCTGTAGTCATCTTATTAGGTGGCTACACAGAGTTAAAACTGGATTTGAACTGTATATTTCAAATATCCATATTTTACTGTATTTTTTATGTTAGCAATGGCATGAAATAAACATGCTTACTTCAGCTAAATAGCCAAGTCATTTGTTGAAGTCACTTTTGCAAGACCCAAAGAAGATTATATGAATGCCTTTACCTTGTCTTTGGAGCATAAATTTTCCAAAGTCTTTTCCATGTATATCACCTTGATAGGTAAAAACACCTCTTTCAAGCCCTGAGGATACCTATAATATGTTGAAAGAGAAAAAAGATTTCTGAAACAAATAAATAAAAGATAAGTCATTTGGGGTTTTGGCTTAGAGTAGATATATGGAGCCCAGTTTTTCACTTTTATCCTTTTAAATAATAGTGAACTTTCTGTGCTTCCACAATGTTTATCATTTTACGTTTGAACAGTATTAAACAAAGTTTAAAAATAACATTTGGAATGACTTTAAAATATCTGATATATATTGCTGGATTTTAAAATTCTTCAACTGGCATACATGGAATTGAATTCGTATATAGATACAGAATCGTCAGATTTTAAATTAGTTCTCACAGAAAGCATCATGAGGCACAAAGAACTGCAAAGAGTAATATAAGTCTTTTTTTATTGAAGATTAAATCCAGTGAACTATTTACCAAATGGAAAAGGACAATATTTCTAAAGGTAAAATTCTCACTCTCATCTAAGAAAACAGGGCAAAACCATGACAAAATATGCTGATTGTCTCCACCTTCCCCTGAGTAAACTAAAAATTCTAAAGGGAGTGTGGCAAATAGAAGTTTGTACACATACTTTTGAAAAGAAAAATAATGTGATTTCTACACTGACATTTAGAGGGCTGCATTCCATATCTGTAATATAAAAATTTGGATAGAGATATATAGGAAATCATAAATTATTTCAAACTTAAAACTTAGTAAGCTTATCAATAGCAGTCAGGATACTTACATAACCATCTAGTGCCCAGTTGTCATTTTCAAACTTGCTTACAAAAATGTCACTAGGTCCTTTAATATGAAAAACTTTCAAGAGCAAATGAGCTTCTTCTTTCTTGTAAACACCTATTAACATAGAGAAGGTAACACATGCTTTTAAACATTTTCCCACCAGTTTGTTTAAATATACCTTCAAAGCTAAGTATCTTGCCTTAGAACTAAAATATTTAGTAGAAAATATTCTGTAATAACAGAACTTTTTAACATGGCAAAAATAAGATTTAAAGTACTGTAATAGCAGGATTTTATTTACTGGGCTTTTACCCACATCATATTTCATAGCAGGATGCAAAGATGGTTTTGTATTTCTTAATATTATATATAAATTGGCAAGAATATTTGTCTTTTCATACAGCTTTTCAATAATTCTGAATACAGATAGAATTCCTTGCCTGGAATTTCCTTGAACTGGAAGAAGATGGATTTTACTCACATCACAACAGTATATTGATATACTAATTATCAATAGTGCAATGAAATAAAAATTACTATTTGACAGTCAACTACTGAAATTCTCTCAACTCTTGACCTTAAAAGGTATAGCTGATAATGTTCTTTTCAAATATAACTTTGATCAGAGGCTAAATGAGAATATCAGTCAGATCTGCAGAAAGGAGTGCACAATGTTGATGGAAAGGTATGCATAATTTACTAAGTTATTTCATTATCTCTGCCTATTTTATGTTATGCCATTATCAAGTCAATATTGTTTTAAAGCAGACATTAATCACTATTGAATAATGGAACTTTTCAATGGTACAGTTCTTAAAATGCCTATACTCACTTTGTCTGTCACTCCAATATTACCTGTGAGTTCAACAAATCAATACTATTCAACAGTCTAAGATGAAAAAACCCTACCTCAGTATTTATATGAAATATAAGGAGAAAAGTAGACAAGTGACTGCATATAAATTGACTGAAATCTGTGCAGACCATTACATTTGGACCTTTCCTTTTGCAAAATAAGCAGAAAAATATTTTTTGTGAAAGCATACTTTTTTTTTCATTTTGTGTTTTGTGGAAAATACAACAAAACAGATTAAAAAAAAAAAGAACAGCTTTTTAAAGTGCCAAATTCTGAACATACCTGATAGTTTGAGTTGTATATTGGATGCCTCAATGAATGTGGCATTCACTTTGCTGCTTGTGGTATTGAACCAATCAACAGTCAGAGTAGCAGGCTGTCTTTTTCCTAAATATTCATAAAACCCTTTCCACAGTGAATTTATAAAAAACACATCTGAGGGAACTAAATAGAAGTGGACAGAAAAGAAAGAAAGTAGTAAACTACAACAAAATAGCAATCTTTCTAGACATACTTTTCTTCCTTGTTTTTTCTGTTACAACATAAATCTATTGTTCTAATGAGGTATTACAGTAAAAATTTTACAACAGTAAAGACAATATATCTAATGTGTTTTCCACACAATTGCTTGTAATATACTACATCTGCCCATTACAACATATGTTCTTAAATAATCTCACACTTCATAGCTTGTGTGCTTCAGTGAATAGCCTCAAGACTATGAAGACTAATGGACTGTAGCCCTAAAGCCTTGTAGCTTTAAGGTATGAAGAAAAAAAGGAGAATAATATTCTAAAGTCAGGGACTCCTGGAAGGACGCACTGTCTTAGGCTGTCCCCTTTGTTTCATGAATCTACAAAAGCACCACTTTGTGTGATTTTCAACTGTATATTCAACTGAATTCACTGAATTCCAGCTACAGTTTAGTGTAAGTTTTTTATCAGTCACTTTTAGAGTCCATATCCTTTCTCTATACAGTATTACTGCACCTGTGAATAGTGAAGTTGCCAGAGTTGGGAACTTTTTTGGTTTAAAATAAAGGTCTGTTTCTCAGAAATTGCAGTTTGAATAATCTGAAGTAAAAAAAAAACCACTATAAAATGAAACATGAATTGTAGGTATTTGGGTTGTTTATTTCATATTAATTTATTTTTCCTTTATATAGAAAAAAAAATTATTTACAAGTCACTAAATGGTGTATTTTAAATATTTGGCTAAGTCATCCATGGAGTAGAAAAAGTGTGTCATTCAACAGTATCTGCAATATTAACATAAATTAAAAAGAAAACACATAAAAGTAAAAAATGCTTAGGAGAGGATTTATGTCAGACACATTTACATGCTACATGTCTTGAACATTCATTTCTCCCATGCACATTGCTATGTTTCTCCTATATACTTTGCTATTATAAAATTTGGGGAAGATTTCCTTCACGCAGTTCAGTTGGCCGAGAGACCAACTCTCACCATAAGGAGGTAGCACCCAGTGTTTCCTGGCAGCTTCTAACAAGTGAAAATAGACATTCTTCCACTCACTTTGAAGCTTTTTCCAGCATTACAATTTGAGAACTAAAGATTTAAGAATCAAAATAAAACTTGATAAAAAGAGCTGTTTAACCAATCACATGATATCTTAACAGAACAACTGCCCTAGCAATTCTTGAAATTCACCCTTGTTATCCATGACTATTACAAATGATACTTGCTAAATAGCTACACTGATACTAGAAATGTTTCACATTTCTCTAACTAAACTCTTAAATTATTGGATTTTTTTTGCATTTTATCAAACTCTGAGCATATGTAAAGGCAGCAGTCTATATTGAAGGAAATTTATCAGCGTAGGTATCCTGTATACACATTTTTAATAAAATTCATTGATATTTCCTCCTCTGTCTAATTATTGATTGAAAAAATAAATCAAAAAGAAACTCAGGTCAATAATACCATGTATTTCCCACAAAATATGCTGACAGGCAGTACATCTGAAAATTTGGTGACTGATTAGCTGCTGACTGTCTCTTGATCATATTATTGCACTTCCTAGTAGTAGGATAATAATTCCATGACTTGAAAAACATCATTAGTATGTTGTCTGCACGATCACTGGATTCCAAATGAGTTGAGATGCACTGTATGGATTTGAGTACATCAGCATACAAGTAACATGCTCTCCTTCCAAAACTAAACTCAGTGCAGGACTGGGGCTTTACACAAGGTAATCCCAACTAATACAAAAATTCTGAAGCATTGAGATTCAGTTGGTATCTCACAGTCCTTATGATTCATGTATTTTCTGAAAATACAGGAATTCTGTAAAGGGTTGTTTAGACCATTCTTCCTACATATTTCTCATTGCTTTGCCACAATAGTGGCATACAATAAATTCAAAATCTGGCATTTTAAAATATATTAAAATTACTTTTTTTGGTGTCTTTTAATCAGAAGTGTGTGAAGTTGTTCACATGAGGTTGTACATGTAGTATTACTGGTTTGAACTTGACAGGTACTACTTAAGACAGTTAGAAAAGAGCAGACATCAAACTCCTTTCGTCACATTCAACACCTTCAGTATCTAGTTTCTCTAACCATTCTGTCAGTAATTTCTGTTAATCTTTATAAAATAGTACCAGTGACTCAGTATTTACAGAATTTGCACTTGCTGCAGACGGACAGGATCAGGAAGGGAAGAAAATGTGTTTCTGCTTCCCTGGACATGTTTTTGTAAAAAGGTAAGATGCAAGTGCTGCAGTCCTATGGATGCTGGTGAGGAATCTGCGAGGCTCTGACCCAGTTCTGCCGAGCCCTTGTGATGCCCCTGCCCTTCCCACCGGCTGTGGGAAAAGGCAGAACTAGTAAAATGAACTGGGTTTTATGATGCCAATACTACATCAGCTGTGGATTCTCCTCAGAATGTGAACAAGGGGGAAATTCATGGCTATTAATTAAAACAGCTTCCTAACTATTTTTGCAAAGGCTATACAAAGCAGTGAGAACTATGGGAACCAAACAGCACATTGCAGTTCTTAAACTTCACATGGGTATTGCGAGAATTCTTTAGTTGCAACTTACATTCCATTACAATTTACAGTACTGAAAAAATGATAGTTATTATTGTTTAAAAAACCCACAAACATTAACTCTGAAAAAACCCCAGCAATTTAATAAACAACAATTAAAAGAATTTTATTCGGATAGGCAAAGGTGGGAAACCAGAACATGAATCTGCTCTGTTAAAAAACCTCAAGTTTAGCAACACTAGCTCAATTCTATTTAAAACGCAGATAGCAGCAAATGAAATTCTACCAAAAGCCAAGATAACAAGATAAAGGAAATGCTCAAAAAATAGAGTATTCTATATTAAAAAAAAATCACAATTTTAAAAGACATAATAATAGTGCAGATTTGGTTTTTTAAAACTGCTTAAAATTTTTCCTTGTTTTTTACTGCTGTTTGTTACACAGCTTTAGTTCTCTGCTTTCTATTACTGACATTTTAGATTGTAACTTTTTTTCTTTAAATGCCTTTCAAGTAGTGCTTACTTATCAAGGGACATGATGCTGTGTGAACTGATACTGATGCTCTGCATAATGAATATATTTGGAGACTTGGTCTACACTTTAATTTGGCATTGAAACTTCAAAACCTCTGTGGCAGCAGATTAATGCATACCTTAGGTGTACAGTGAGGTGAATCCTTCAATAAATGAAGACTGTACATTAATTATAATGAATGCACATTATATTCTGCTTTACTGTGAGTCTGTAGAAGTAATACATTTGAGAAGAGCTCATTTATGGTTTCACCTGACACTCCTACTAATAAACTCACTAGGAAGATTAATTATGAGCAGAAATACCTTTTTATCCCATCTACTCTACAGAGTCCTTCTCTGAACCGCCATGAGCGTGAATCATTAATCTTATTTTCCCTGCAGCTTGCTAAAATTCAGAATATAGAGTTGCAAGCTCATTTATTTGGTGAAAACTCTGCTCATTATTAAGAAAGTCAACAAAAAAAAAAGAAGAAAAAGTTAATTTTCTGAAAATTATTGAATCTGGGAAGATCTACATCAAAGATTTCTCAGATGTTTCTGCCTATTTTGTCATTGTCAGGAAGAAAATGTTAACTGCACACAGGTTCATGAGGAGGCAGTAATGTCGGCCTGCTGCTGGGGGTCATACAGTTCAGGAAATCCTATCTTAGAGTACCTTGAGAGTTTCCAAATAATGAAAATCATCAAAATTTCCAAAACTTTTTTTTTGGTTTATTCTTGAGGGAGTTTGGGTTTGGTTTTTTTGTGGTTTCTTAGAACACTTGCAATCTAGAGGGCAGAACTTTGACTGAACCCAATTCCTGCAATTATAGTCTCTTCTCATTATAAGGCTCTCCATTATAGCAATCTCTCTGATATAAAACTACATCAAAGCTAGGGTTTGTGTATATATGCTTTATCTTTTTGGCTTGACAGATATTTTTGTGTACTTCATAAAATTATTACCACACAAATTAAAAAAAAATTTAGAAAAGAATTTCATAGCAGAGATTTTACATGGCACCTGTAAACCTGAACATTTGTACTCCTTTGAAATGAGTAATACTTAAGTTAAATATTGGAAAATGTTTTATTACCCATAACAACCTAGGGTATAAATCAATTTAATTTATTTAGATCTAAAACTCTTCTTGTATACAAACCTGGCGTTTTAGTTATTGTTTCATTAACTTCTCTCACTCCTTTACCTACAAGTAAAAAGACAAATTATCATTTTCATGAACATATTTGGTGGGTTTTTTTAAAATAGAATGTTAAAACAGTGTCTGATGGATGCAATCATCTCTTATCCAACAGAGCCATATTTAAAACAGAAATAACTGATCTTGAATATTTCACATTTTCAAACTTATACACTTACACAAAACTATCAGAAAACAGTTTAGGTAAACAACAGTTTTGCTGTGGAAAGTTGTCTGGCTAGCCAAGTATTTCATTAATTTAGGCCTAAACTTTTTATATCAGTCCCAGTGCTATAAAAGAGAGCCTTATAGAGGGGACAAATACTATATCTAATTATGAGTAATAGTATATTAAATATAGTAAAAATTGTGTTAATAAAGCCAGATAGCTGGATTAAGATGACAAGATCAGATATCATGGGAAAGAATTCCAACTGGTGTCATTTGCTGTATTTCTGGTACACTCAGCAGAGTTGTGTCCATTGAACCCAGATAAGGTTCTGGCCTCATATCACTAGCCACTTTGAAAAGGCTAATGTCAACTAGAAAGATTTGGTCTTGCATGCTTTGGTTTGTTTTCCTAAGGTGCAAAAATTCACTGATTAGTCTGACCAAGTGCTAAAAAAAAAAAAAAAAAAAGAATTCTTGCATATAGAAACATTTTCTGCATTAAATAATTTATTCTTTTTATGAAAATAAAGTCAACAAAAAACATATAAGGCTGTTTATCTTAAATTATTTACTACAGAGTACACTCTTTAGGGAACTAGAATAAGAAGATAACTTTCTATGTGTAGCTCACATGACTCAACAACATCAAAAAAACCCTACAGATACATTAATGAAAAATCAAATATTGGTGAAACATTAAATCTACTCGGTGTTATTTGACATATTACAATTAAAAATCATGTTGTAAACCTCTTTCCCATGGCATCTGACTGTTTTTCCTTTTTCCATATTCTAAATATAATTTTGAGTTATTTTTCTGAATTGGGAACTTAAAGCCATGTTTATTTTCATGTAAAGAGTAAATTTAGCCCTCATAACTATATACTTGGAGTTACTCTAGTGGAACTATGTGATATTTACAGGATTATAAATAAAAGTGCAATCTGGTGCAAAAATGTATTTATTTTTTATTTTATTGTTCATTTATATTTTCTAAGATTTTCTGAGACAAAAAAAGCGTATGTGAATGAATATAAAAGCCAAGATATGAAATAACTTTTCTTCTCCTAATAGACAATCATAGATCACATAATGAATACATTTAAATATTCTTTAAAACTGTTACATAAGGATAAATACTGTTGTAAGTAATACTTTATATTGTTTAAGTTTTGTTTGCTGTTGTTAGGAGTAAATGTAAGTATGGGTGCCTGTGCATTTGCACACACATTTCCCCATGCTTTCCTCCATGACCCCTAGATGCTGTGCTCACTTTGATTTCTTTGCTGTTTCCTTCATAAAATAAAACCTATGTTGTCATACATGTTGTCAAATAGGAAGTGGAAAAAATTAATCCCACTATATTAAAAAAAAGATCAAGGAAAATAAAATTCAACTAGTTATGGCCCAACATATCACTTGAGTAATGACTTACTTTTACAAATAGGTGATTTTCCTGTCCATTTCATATCTGGTTTACATGTCCGATGCTCTGATCCACCAGCAAGAAAAAATCCTGGCTGACAGGTATACACCAAAGTATACCCTAAAGTAGGAAGATCTATTGCTTTCACATCTACATGTGCTGGTGTCTCTGGCTGCCTGCAGGCATGAGCTGCAAAGGGTTTTTTAGAGTTAGAAAAAGTGGTGTTAAACAGTTTCCATTGGATTAGAGTATACCATTTGATATAAACACATGCCAATTTATTCCCTTTAATTATATTAACTTTATGCATGTTTTAGAAACATCAAGTAGCTATTACATGTAAAAGTAATCATCTGAGTGTATAGTTTTATCCATGTGGAAAGACAGAAATGACACTACCATGTATTTTTAAACAAAACATCAAAATCAAATCATGACAACAAACAGAAAAGAGTTAAACTGAAGGGAAGCACATTCCATTATACGTGGTGCAATGATTAATCCTTTGAATTATTTTACTGTCATAGCTTCAAGTATTGCTTCCACTCAACATTTTGAAAATTAGAGAGGTTATTTTGTTAAATAAATTCGATACAAATTTCAGTTGAAATAAGGGTTCCATAGGAAGGCTTTGTCATACTACATTGATTATAACAGATATACTTGCTCAGTATGATTCTTTCTCTGTGCTCCATGCTGTTCATTTATAACAAGCCACAGATAATTTGAAATAGGATGAGAATCTAAGGTCATTCTAATGAATTACTTTTTAGCTTAGATCAGTGTCTTAATTCAATAGCTACTTCGTGTCCTCCAACACATACAGAGCTATAAATACTCTAATTACTTGCATATCCATGCAAAGCCCAGAAAATCCGAATTTTGCTGAGTTCTACTTTATGATTCACAAAATACTAACCAAAAAAATAGTCCCAAGCATCTTGCAGGCCACTTTCTATTCTCCAGTAATCCAAAACACACAAAACCTCCAGATTAAGTTAAAGCAGCTAATGCAGTGGGTTAATGAGGACAGACTTTTTTTTGAGTTAAAGCTGACAGAATTATTGTGAACTTCATGAAAAAGGTATCTCAAAAGCCTTACTTCACATTAATTTCCCAAAAGCATATTTGGTCTTAGAATAAGAAACAAAAAAAAAAATTTAAATACTGTTTTAAAGTTTACTTTGTTGCAGCATATAATTTAATATGAATTTCCAGATGCATCACTTTGTAACTCTTAAAATTCCACATTGTTCTAACTGATTAGATAAGAAATCAGACTTACGAATGCATTCAGACTGTATGCCACTCCAGGTTAAGTTAGCAAGACAAGAACGAGTGGTAGATCCTTGTATATGATAACCTTTTCTGCATCTGAAAAAGACTGTGCTCCCAACCTACGGATTAAACCAGAATATTAGATAAAAGAGGCATCCATTACATGGATATCAAGGTATCAAGACAGTAACAAGTTACCAGAGATACATTTTTTCAAAACTGAAAATGTCCTCTCTTTACAGTTTAAGGAATTGATATTTCGTAACCTTATTTGAAAGCAGTAAGTGGAAAAATACTGACAAGGTTGTGCACAAGGAAAAGACAGACATTTCAGCTTATTCATTTGTCAGTAGCAAACTAAATGACTGAGATGTCTCACTTTCCTGTACATCACTGCCTATACTTCAATGGAACCTGACCAGTCCATTTCAAAGGTTTCTCATTGTGTGATGACTAACAATGTCTTTTATGAGGAAAAAGGCAAAAGAAAAAAACCTATGAAGAAGTATTTCACCTACAAAAAAAATTTCATGAGAGAAAACTCCAGGTCACAATTCCTTACATTTCATTTGTAACTACAAAATTCCTAAGTTTTGTTTGAGGTATTGAACTAGGGGAACGATGTTACAGAAAGCCTTCTTATGGTCAACTGTGATACAACCTTTCTCAGAAGAAGAGGTGAAGTAACTGGAAAAATTCTCTTTAAACTTCCACTGAGAAGAGAAAAGCATGACAATAGGATGCAAAATGCATGTCAGGAAGAATTTTCATAACAAACAAGAGAGATTGTGTGAACAGTTCTATTAAAATGCACTTATTGATGATATTGACAAAAGTAGCCAGAATAAAACTCTTTAATATCTTAGCAGGTGATGTGGAGAGTGGGATTGGTAGCACCCTCAGCAAGTTTGTCAACAACACCAAGCTGTGGTGCAGTCCACCCACTGGAGGGAAGGGATGCCATCCAGAGGAGCTTGACAGGCTTGAAAGTTGCAAAGTTCAAGTTCCACACGGTCAAGTGCAAGGTCCTGCACTTGGGTCAGGGCAATACCAAGCACAACTACAGGCTGGGTGATGAGTGGATTGGGAGCAGCCCTGCAAAGAAGGACTTAAGGGTTTTGGTGGATGAAAAACTGAACATGAGTCAGCAATGTGCACTTACAGCCTAGAAACCCAATTGCATCTTGGGCTGTGTCAAGAGAAGCATGACCAGCAGGTCTAGGAAGGTGATACTCCCACTTTGCTTTTGTGAGACCCCACTTGGAGTACTGTGTTCATCTCTGGGGTTCTCAGCACAAGAAAGACAAAAATCTGCTGGAGCAAGTCTCGAGCAGGAGCAAGAAATAATCAGGGGGCTGGAGCACCTCCTCTGTGAGGACAGGCTGAGACCTGGGGCTATCCAGCCTGGAGAAGAGAAGGGTCTGGGGAAACTCTACAGAGGCCTTCCAGAACTTAAAAGGGGCCTGCAGGAAGAAGGGTGAGGTAGAACCGTAGAACCAGAGAACAGTTTCAGTTGGAAGAGACCTTCAAGATCATCAAGTCCAACCTTTGTCCTAGCCCTATACACATCACTAAACCACATCTTTAAGCACAACATCTATCCAGCTCTTAAATGCTGCCAGGGATGGCGACTCAACCACCTCCCTGGGCAGCTTGTTTCAATGCCTGACAACCCTTTCAGTACAGAAATTCTTCTTAATATCTAACCTGAACCTCCCCTGGCACAACTTAAGGCCATTTCCCCTTGTCCTATCACTCGCCACTAGGGAGAATAGACCAACACCCGTCTCACTACAACATTGTTTCAGGTAGATGTAGAGAGTGATAAGGTCTTCCCTCAGTCTCCTTTTCTCCAGACTAAACAGACTCAGATCCCTCAGCCATTCCTCATATAATATAGGCTCCAAATCCTTTACCACCTTGGTAGTCCATCACTGTACCCTCTCCAGCACCTCAATTTCCCTCTTGTAGTGAGGGGCCCAAAACTGGGCACAGTACTCAAGGTGAGATCTCATCAAAGCTGAGTACAGGGGAATGGTCACTTCCCTACTTCTGCTGACACCATTCCTGATACAGGCCAGGATGGCATTGGCCTTCTTGGCCACCTGGGCACATTGCTGGCTCATGTTCAGCTGTCCGGTGAGGGACTAGAAATGTCTCAAAACAATCTAGGTTTTCTCAGAACCTAAACGAGCCACAGCCATCGGGCTGGTGCCTGTCTGTATTTGTGCAGGGGTGATTCAGCGCTTTACTGAGTTCCCTACCCCAGCCCTGCACCAGTGGAGCTGTGGCTGCAAGCCCTCACCATCCCCCCAGCCTCATTCCTGGTCTGTGGCAGGAGCTTCACTGTATAAAAGGCGCTTGCCCCAGGCAGTTGAATGCTTTTTTTGCCCACCACTCGGAGATGGCTGTGCGTGCCGTGGTTGTCGCTGGATCCAAGGGTGGTGTTATTTCCTCTTTCTGTCCCTTTCCTCCTCTCTCTTTCTAGCTTCAACAGGAAGCTACCTATGGCAAGGCCGGTTTCTTTTGCTTACTGGTGAATTGTTGTGAAGTGTGTTGGTTGCACTGAGTGGGCAATTGCAAATACCTTGTTGTTAGGTGATTGATAAATAAAATTGCTGTTTGGATCCTTGATGTAAGTCACGTTAATCCTGGGAATCAGGGAACCTGGGTCAACGTCCTGAAAGGTTGGGACGTGACACCTTCCAACAGACCCCAGGTCCCTCTCTGCCTGGCAGCTCTCCAGCCACTCTTACCCAAGCCTGTAGCACTGCTGGGGGTTGTTGTGTCCGAAGTGCAGGACCCAGCATTTGGCCTTATTGAAACTCATGGAACTGGCCTTGGCCCAGTGATCCAGCTTATCTAGATCCTGCCACAGAGCCTCCCTACCCTTAAGTAGATCAACACTTCCACCCAGCTTGGTGTCATCTGCAAACTTATCGACGGTGCATTCTATCCCCTTGTCCAAAATACTGAGACAGATGTTAAACATGAGTGGCCCCAGTACTGAGCCCTGGGGGACACCACTCGTGACTGGCTGCCAACTGGATATAACTGTTGACCACAACTCTTTGGACTTAGTCGTCTAACCAATTTTTCACCCAATAAAGCATATGCCCATCCAAGCCAAGAGCAGTCAGTTCTCTAGGAGAATGCTGTGGGAAACAGGTAAGACACTGGAATAGGTTGCCCAGAAAGGTTGTGGACATGCCCTCCATGCAAGTGTTCAAGGCCAGGCTGGATGGGGCTTTGAGCATCCTGATCTAGTGGAAGGTGTCCCTGCCCATGGCAGAGGGGTTGGAACTAGATGATCTTAAAGGTCTCTTTCAACTCAAACAATTTTATGATACTACAATTCTATGAATTTGGAAACTATAGAAAGTACATTCATCAGAGAGAACCTGGATCCAATACATGGAAGAATTTTATCTTCTTTGACTGAATTAAAGTAAAATGAATTGCTAATTTAGTAAAGTCATTGCTAACTTTTTTGTCAAGCGCTGCATGGCCTTTGGATCAGACAGGTCTTTGGTTGCAAGGTATTTTACTGACTATTCATCAATGTATGAAAGAATTATGATCATAAAGCAAAGTAATTATCTCATGTCATATCGTATTAGGTAATCAATTTATAAATAGTCATCCCTGCTCAAGTCTCCTAAAGCATTGAATGCATGATATATGGAAAGCTTAGAAGTTCTTTTTGAAGCTGTGTGTTATTAAAAAAAAAAAAAGCTTGAAATGAAATGTTAGTTTTTATTTAAAAGGAGTGGAAATTTCCTACAATTTACATCAGAAATTTAAGCCTACAGATAATTAAATATATTTGCAATTACTGAATGTTTCTAATTTTCAAAAGATAATAAATAGAAGAAATAATTACCTCATAACCTCTCGAACTATTTTGTATTCCAAAATGTGGAGTACCAGGGTCTGTACATGTATTATGAGCTGGATCTAATGTAAAATGTGAAACATGACATATTATTACAGTATAGAAAGAATACTCTAAAACTGTTTGCAAAGATTAAGTCATTTCATCAATGTCTATTGATAACAAAAAATTGAATTTTTAATGGAATAAGTATATTTCTATATATTTCATTTGTATTTCAAATTAAATTTCTAAGATAGATCACAGTACTTTGTTTCAGTACACTTGCATTGTTTAAGGGTATATTTTACAGGTATCTTAGGCAGTCTAAACTTCAGAGTTAGGATCACACTATTTTTTGCTAAGATTATCCCTTGTGAATATATAGTATGACGCACTGCTCTAAACACCGATAGAATATATAGGAAAATCTTTTTCCTCTTTTCTTTCCCAATGACCAGCTTAATGACTAGTTTAGTTTTCTAAAAAAAAAAAAAGGCAAAAAGACATCACCCAACCCTCCACATAAAAACAAAACCAACCTGCCTTCTCACAGCAAGTAAAATATTTTTTTTTGAAAGGATTTTTTTCTTTATTACCAAGAAAACACAAGTTTCAAATGGACTAGTACCACAGTTGTTACTGAAGAGTGAAAAGTCAATGTTCCAGAAAAAAAGGTACTCCCATGGAGTATAACTAATTATCTGATTATCAGTTTCACAAGTGTAATTTAAGGTAGCCTGAGATCATTTTCAATTCAGCGGAGTCCACTTCACATTCTGATGGTGTGTTTGCTTTGGGGTTGCCCAGTCATATCTACCAGGTAGACAACACAGAACTTGATCTGACGGATCTTTCTGTACTATGTGACTCTCTCTTGTCAGCCAAATCTGCTTTTGTGCTCATATTGCATTACAAAGAACACAGCTTGGGACTATATTTCATCTGTAACAATTTTTCGTTTCCTGTAGAGGGAAAATTAAATTTATCATATCTAATAATATGATATGTCATTTTACTCTTGGTCAACTTCCATTTTCAATGGTGACCATCAGTAGAGCGTAAGAATTCAACTGGACTGATATTTACCAAAGGTGGATATTGACCTAAAATATGAGAAAACCAAACACGCTCCTGACCTTGAGCTGCTTGAACAGCTCAAGAGCTCGTTGTGAATTGTCATCAGCTTGAATGTGACTGCTAATCATAGACACATGAAGCTGAATTTACTTCTTTAAGATATGTCTCATATGAAGAAACAGTGGGGAAGAAAGGAGGAATTCTCAAAGTATTTCTAAAGGAAATTATCAATATCCAGAAAAAGAGAAGCTTGCCATCATTTGACATCATATGGTTGTTCTACGCATAGTTCTAAGTGTTGTTCACTGATCTTAATTTCCAAATTGTTTAACAATGGGATCTGTAAATATTTTAGATGGTCTAATATTTTCCATTTAAAAAAAACTATGATGTAAAAGAATTTTTTTTTAGTCTTTGATGCCATATTTTCCATATACTTCTATATTAGGTTATATAAAATAGAAATACCATTATATTTTCAGATTTGATTCTTCACAGCAGACACAAGATTTAGCTTTTTTAAACCTTTTTGTGTCTGTTACAAAACAGAGATGTAAGATGGATTGCCCAGTTCATAAAACATATGGATGGAAAGTGTTTCGGATTCAAAGAATTGTATTGAGTGTTAATGCCTTAATTTACAAATACAGGCTGCTTTCAATAATCATGCTTACCGCCTTTTCCCAGAGTGCCCACGCTAAATCTTCCACATAGCCAATATGCTAGCCACAACAAAATATATAAATGGGCTACAGTCTATAACTGAATGTATTTGTTCAGAAATATCAAAGTGGATTTTTCTGTTATAACACAAAAATAATTTTCTCTGGCAAGTCACCCAAAGGTGGATCAAATTCTGATGTCAGTGGGAGTTATAGGTGTCCAGCTTTTCTCTCAGTTAGTCTGAGTATGTAACATGCTAAAAGCCTATCAGTTGCACACCAGTTAGTGAGAAACTGATAGTGCTTGACAGTTTATCAGCATTTCAAAAGATCAGACCCAGCATGCTTCATCCTTTTGAGCTGTACAAGCTGCTTTCACCACGTCCAAAAAGCTTTTTGATTTAGGATTGAGTCTGAAAGATGCCTTTAACTCTCCAGTGACAGAATCTGGTCTTTAATCTACCAAAGTCTTCTGTGTATCTAAAAGATTCTAAAAATAGATGGAACAAATTAGGCACTTGCACTTACTGACATTCTGCATTTGCATCAGACAAGCAATCACATAAATTTACAAGTGACTTCGTATGTGATTGTGTTTATCCTAAAATCTTTATACTCAAAATAACCTTATTTATCTAGTTCTTTTTATATTACACAGATATTTTCTATATTTGGAAAGCTAACTGCAAGACTTACGATAGTGTGATAGTTTATAAAGAATATTCTTAGCAGAAACAGTGTAAGTATTGGTAGTTATTACCGATGCATGTTGGCTGAATTCCACTCCAAGTGCCATCTGCTTGACAGAACCTTCTTGAAGAGCCTATCAGAATAAAAGGGGGTCTGCACTGAAAGCTCACTTCAGATCTGTAGGTGAAACTTTTTCCATTGAGACGTCCTTCTGCTGGAGTTCCAGGATCACCACAAAACACAGCTAATACATAAAAAAAGAAAGAACAATAAAAAAAAGGTTATTGAAAACTGCACATGCTGAAGTATTCTACAGTGCTTTATGAGCAAGTCAAGTATACTGAATATGAGTGCAAATACACTCATTTACCTGTGCAGAACTGTATCTCAGATCAATTCTTGACAGCAATTTAAAATTATCACTGTTATAGTTATTATAAGCATAAAAGTTAACCTGGAAAAACAGATCTTTTAATTGAGACACTAAAATGCTGATTATATTTGGATGACAAAGTAATTTTAAAAGTAGACAGCGCTATACTGAAATGCTTCAAAATAAGTTCAGTTTTCATAGCAGTCACCCTCAGATGAGTAGACTGGAAATTTTTTGCCCTGATTAAGTATAAGCAAAAAAGTTTGTCAGAGTCCTGACAAGATTTCATGCACTGAAAGAGTTGATAGTTTTAGAAGAAGCTGAAAAACAAATACAAATAAAGGTATGTAGTCGCCGTCATTAAAGAAAAATGAATTTATAAAGAACAAGGCTATGAATTTTAGGGTTAGGATCCTTGTTCTCACCTGTTAATGGAAATGGAAACAAGGAGGAAAAAAGAAAAGTGTAAATGAAAATTTTAATCATGCTCACTGCTAGTAAAATTCAGAACATTCAAAAAGACTATCTGTAAGGCAAATGGTGATGTGTCCAGTTAGGTAGTAAGAAATAGAGGTGACTTTTGGGGAAAGGAAGAAGATTATGACCTTAAATAGGCACAACCACTCAATTTCATAACAAGGTATGCTTTTAGGATGAAGGAGGGAGAATCCTGCAGTAGTCCATATATTAACTGATCTAGTTGAGTCCTTTTTAAAATGTGAGAGAGCAACTGTAGCCCAAGACAACTTATTGTGTCTTTGGTGAAGCCCCACACAACTGTACTCCGAAAACTTACGCAAACATTGTGGGATGTCTCCTCGCCAAATTCCTCGACCCTCACAGGAGAGAATAGCTGTGTTGGATAGCTGATAGCCTTCTGCACAGCTGTAACTTACACTGGCACCCCAGCGGTAATCAGATCCTTCCACTTTCCCATAGAGAACGGGTGGAGGGGAGCCACAGGTAATAGCTGCATCACAGAAAAAAAAAGTTGTAATTTCAAGACTTTATAGGGTTTAGGACAATCCAATATAGTATTTATTCATACTTTTGAAACTGAAAAAAAAAATAAATCAATCATGCTGTTCAGTTCCAACAAAGCATTCCTGTGCTGGCAAAGCAGCCTCTAATAGACAGAAAACCAATTTAAATACAAAAATATCACCTCTAGGTTTAGGAAGTTCCTGAACTTTAGGTTGCTGGAAGCCAGAAGAGTATATAGCCTACCCAGTTCTGAATCTCTTCCTTACATATCCCTCTCAGCAATAGGCTACTGAGCTAGGTACAAGTTTTCAATAAATATAATTTATTTCAATAAATGCTTCTATAATTCTATGATTCTTAATATTTGCATTTTATTTTAAACTGATTTTGTAGCACTAATTAAAGCCCTTAATATAACTTTGCTCATTCATCTTCTAAGGCTTTCAGCACACAACGAAGACTGAGTTTATTGGCAATTAGTGGCTAAGACTCTTTAAAACCATTCTCATGTTTTCCAGCTTCTGAAAGAGTACCCAATATCTGGAACCCGGAAGTTTACATTTAAGCATCAGTTCTTTGTTCAAGAGCACAACTGTAAAATCACTCATTCAGTGATTTTTACAACAGAAAATATGGTCAAATACATATGTCAAAATGTAATTAACAGGCTAAAATCAGACATCACTTTACAGTGGTTCTACATGAGATAACAGTTTTCACCAGGCTGCCTTGTTTGCCTTTCAGCCTGAAGCCCACTATGAATTTAATGTTAGCACTGTTAATTAGATATTTGTGAAGCATGTTTTTGGCTATTTATGATGACCACACTACCGCAACAAGGGAATCTTTTATAGAAAGTTTGGGGTTCAGCATCCCTGTACAGAATTTTGGCCATCTAGTCCAAGTTAAAAGGGCTCCAAAAACAAAATGGGTACTTCAATCCTAGTGCTTTAAACTGATCACTCTGATAATCTTCATTGAAGAGTGATTTGGTTCTACTGTAGTCATTAATGTCACTATACTGACTAATATCATATCACAGCATACATGCAAAATAAATAAAAATTTTATACAAATACTTGTCTAAATGTTTTAGCTGCATTTGCATATTAATTGTCCCAGAGAATGTTTTGCAATTTTTTTATAAATAAAGACACTGATTAGTGAATCTCATACATAGTATGAAAGTAGTATTTGTAAATTATTTAATTTTAAAGCGCACCTTTGCAAATTGGTTTACTCTGGTTCCAAGTGTTGTCTTTTATACAACGCATGGTAGATGAACTGGCAGGCTCCATCAAGTATCCTGGATTGCACTGATAGCTGACTGTCTTATTAAAGGTAAAATCATTTCCAAACTGAATGCCATTTGCTAATGCACCTGGATCTCCACAGCTTATCACTAGCAGGTTAAAGAAAAGAAAGGGATTTTTTTTTTCAATAAAGATTCAATTAAATAGTCGACAATGTGTATCTATCATCCTTTTTTTATACAAAACAAGAAAAATTTTGAACAATAAATTTCATAGAAAATCAAAACTGTAATCTCTAATAATGCTATATTTTCAGTAATGACATTCATGAAGTAAGCAAATACAGAAAAGTTACTCATATATATCCATATGACAAAGATAGTTCTGGAAAATCCAGCATGTATTAAAAGGACTTGTATCTTTAGATACATAAAATATTAATGTATTTCAATATAAATGAATGGGGAAAAAGTATTATTTTATCTAACAAAATAATAATTTTCAGTAGGAACATTGGTTGAGTTACTGCTTCAGAGTTTTAGAGGGAGAAAGTTTATTTCTGACCTGTGCAGTCTGGAGCTGTGCCAGTCCACGTCCCATTAGCAGTACAATGTCTAGTAGTTAGCCCTGTAGTTTTATAACCTTCCCAGCAGGCATAAATGACTGAGCTGGAGAATAATATTCCATCAGTGTATATTATCATACCGTTGGCTGGGGTGCCAGGGTTCCCACAAGATACAGCTGTGAAGAAAAAGTCAAAAAAAATAATAAATTAATATTTCCATTATAGGTAACTAAATGAAGGAGAAAAAAATAGGTCAATAGGTCATGTTTTTAAAAAGCTGTAGCAAGTTTTATTAAGAAAATGTTTAATAGATATATTCTTTAATTAATATCTTATTTCTCTTTGTTAGTATGATCATTTTACTTGTATTTGTTTTGTTTTGTTCTCTCAGTTGCTGATTCAGATGGCTTGCACGGCTTGTTCTACTGCACCCAATAGAGTCACTGGAGAGAAGAAAGCTCATTCATGACTTTCTGATATCTTCTTCAATTGTAAAAGTGCATAAACTATTTATTTTTTGAATTAAGAAAAGAACTGGCATTTTGTATTGACCTAAATATCTTCTTGGCATCTGTATCTACACATTAATATGATGATTATGTTTCAGCATCATGCATACAAGATTTGGCAGCAGTTTATCATTACATTTTGTTTTATAGAGGGTTTAGTGTTGGGTTTTTCTACTTATTTTCCAATAGACCAGTCAATCCAGAAGGATTTGTTTGTTTGTTTTTGGTCTTTTTTCTAACAACTTTCCTCTAAAGCATCGCTATTTGACCATCCTGGCAGACATTGGCAAAAATACAGTAACTGTTGGACAGAGACTACTCCTCTAATTCATTGCCAATTAAAATAGATTTGGATAGGGACAAAAAGACAAACTTGAACTTCTAGGGGTAAAAAAGTGTTCTTCTCCTAATCTCATCTTTATTTATGCTAAAAAGGAAACAACTGAAGGAGAAGAGATAAAAGAAAGGTGCTTTTTTCTTTAATTGTTATTGTTTTGGTGTTTTGGTTTTCTTTCTGAAAACGGAAGATTGAAGTAAAAAGATAAAGAAGACACAGCTACATTTCAAATACTGCCACCAAGCGCTGCCATCTTACTAAATGTCTTCATGCAAGGGAAGAAGAAAGGACATTGCAAAAGTTCTTTTTTTTTTTTTTTCCCCCCTGAAAATACTGATCCTGCACCCACTGCCATTTTCATACAGTTATGGTGATATCTACACTGACAGAAGATTAATTAGTGCTGAAGAATACTGCAAAAGAATAATTGTTAGATGAAGATACTGTGATAAAACCCCTAGGTTGAAAAATGTAACAAAGTTGTTAAAAATGTTTCATATTCCATTTTATCATTTTGTGTATCAGACAAAAGATACTATAGAATCCATCAACTCCAATGAATTAGAAAAAGTAAAAACATTCCTGGAAAACAGTAATTTTAAAACTAAATCTAAAGTTTTCCATTACTGCTTTCCAATTCCAACAGTGCATAAAAAGTGTAAAAATTTATTATATTTTTTATCTTGTTCTAAAACATAATTTCCAGAAATATTCTCTGTATCATTTCTTCTGAAAGAGCTAGCCTAAAAATAGTACACTTCATAAAAGACAGTCTTACGTGGAAAAATGTAAAATGTACATTAGTTCATACTTATTTAAGAATACAACATTATTTTATCATCTGCTCAGTCCTTGAGGCATAGACATTATGAAGAAAGAGAAGATTAAAATATTGTATTGTTAGAAGATGGATGACAGATTTCTTTATGACTCTACTTTCATATCTTCAATCAGAAGCATTTGTTTAATTTTACATTTAACTCAGGTAACTATTTTCTGTTTTCAGGCTCAATACTTGCTTAATTAGAGCTACTTTCTCACAATTTTTTACAAATATAAACCTAAAAACTTTATCATTTTGGACTCAGGTTTCCAAGCAAAAAATGAACTGCTAACAAATCCTTTTACATTAGATTTTTTCAGAGCATATGAAAGCATATTCTGTCCCAGAATTTCTTTTCTATTAAGGAATAAAATGCCATTAGTAAATGTCTGTTGGAGAGTAACAGAGGGGAAAGGGACCTGGAGGTCCTGGTGGACAGCAGGATGACCATGAGCCAGCAATGTGCCCTCTTGTCCAAGAAGGCCAATGGCATCCTGGGGTGTATTAGAAGAGGGGTGGCTAGTAGGTCGAGAGAGGTCCTCCTGCCCCTCTACTCTGCCCTGGTGAGGCCACATCTGGAATATTGTGTCCAGTTCTGGGCCCCTCAGCTCAGGAGAGACAGGGAACTGCTTGAGAGAGTCCAGCGCAGAGCCACAAAGGTGATGAAGGGAGTGGAACATCTCCCTTACGAGAAAGGGTTGAAGGAGCTGGGTCTCTTTAGCTTGGGGAAGAGGAGGCTGAGGGATGACCTCAGTAATGTTTATAAATATGTCAAGGGGGAGTGTCAGGAAGATGGAGCCAGCCTCTTCTCAGTGATGACCGATGATAGAACAGGGGACAACAGATAAAAGTCAGAACATAGGACGTTCCACAAAAGCATTAAGGAAAACTTTTTCACTGTGAGGGTGACAGAGCACTGGCACAGGCTGCCCAGGGAGGTTGTGGAGTCTCCTTCTCTGGAGACATTCAAAACCTGTCTGGGCACGTTCCGATGTAGCCTGCTTTAGATGATCCTTCTTTTAGAGGGGGTTTGGACTACACGGTCTCTAGAGGTCCCTTCCAACCCCTAACATTCTGCGTCATTTTGTGTGAAATGTCAGTCAGTAGTGTCACAAATGCTGACAGTATTAATACGTACCTTCACACACAGGCTGTATCCCTGACCAGGAACCATTAAGCAGGCACGTTCGTTCTGCAGATCCTCTCAGCTGATAACCCATTTCACAGGAGAAACGTAGCAGACTCTTTGTTTTGAACTCATCCCCTAGTCTAGACCCGTGAGCTGGTACTCCTGGGTCATCACAATAGCCAGGATTATTTCCTGTAAAACACAACAGAGCACAATTATTGGCAGACTTATTACGTGCAAATGTGTTGGTAATGAAGACACTCTTTTGCTGATAGTCCTACTAACTGCATTGTTTCTGTTATAATTAAACACTTTTCTTCCATTATAGAGGTGTGAAACCAAAGCCAAAGATGAAAATAAAGTCTTTTCAGCATACTTCTTATTTCAGACCTAAACACACCTAAATATGGAATGTGATATAAATAAAAGATAAAACATAATTATGAATGTAGGAAGCACTCCTGTAATTTTTTTGTCAGTTAAACAAATTTATTGTCTTTTTGACAATAACACCACTCTCTACACACTGTATTTTATTGTTCAACTTCTTTGCTAATTATAACTGCCAATAACAAAAATTAGATAACAGCAAGGGTGAAGAGAACCACATATTCAAGCTTAAGAAATACATTTGAAAAACATATATTCACAGAAAAGAATAAATGGCACTTGCCCCTCTGTGCCTGTCAAAAATGGAAAAGACACATCATAACTTTCCTTATCGCTTAAATTCCTATGCAAGTCTTGATTAGTTTTAGAGGAGAAAGAAGGTGCTGCAAAACATACCTCTCAAACACAAGATAAAATATGAGAATATTTCAATAAGTTGCTACAATTCAGATGAGTGATTATTGTTGAAATTAAATATACTTGGAAAAGAAATAAATTTCTGACTGTAGTAAAAAATCGCTTGAGAATAGCCTTATTCATGTAATTACAAGGTGACATTCCAATGATGGTTGGTACAAGTACCTGAACAGTGGGGGAGAGTCCCACTCCAGCGGCTATCTTCTTGGCACTCCCTAGTAGAATTTCCTATGAGCCTTCGACCCGCTGTGCAAGAGTAGTGAATTATGGAGCCGTATGTAAATTTGTCTCCTGAAAGAACTGCATTGGCAGGTACCCCAGGATGTCCACAAGAAATGGCTAATAGAGGAAGAAACACAATATTAAAAGATGTTTTCACGACACAGAAAAAACATATTACAATCTTTAAATATGAGGGAAGTTCCACACAACGTAAACTCCTGTCTGGATTTTGTGTCCTTCATATCTTCAGTTTTACTGTTGCTTTAGATAATTTACTTGACATTTTTAAGATTAAACATAAAACTGCATGTAAATCTAACTCATGCAGTTTAGCCTTTCCCTAGAAGTATATAGAGCTCTCTTTCCTCATTAGTTTCCATTAGCTGTCCTTCCCTTCAAATAATACATATTATTTCTGTTAAGGTTGGGAAAGAAGAAAACAAATAAGGTTAATGTTGCAATGTGCTTATGTATTACAGCTATGATAATGGTAAGTAGATTTATCATAGCTATAAAATAATTAGATATAGTTTAGACAGTATAGAGAATTGTAATAACAATCTGTAGTATTATTATAGTGAGTTGCACTACAGTGAGCCAGAGGAAAATTGATTGCTGATCATTTTTGTAAATTATGAGTCATATTATAATTAAGTTTTTATCTACCTTTTGTTTCAGAAAAGATTGAGATAAACAATTTTAGTACAGAAAAATTTATATGCAAGTAGTTCAGATCTGTTATATGAGCAAACATAATTCATCTTAAGGTGAGATGGAAATAAAATTCTGAACGCTTTTTGTGTAAAACTTAGGTCATCCAGTAGAGAAAGAAGAACAAAAAGAAAAAAAATTTTGCATAACATCAGTAAACAGTCATACAACTTAAGCAACATTAAGCAGAGCAACTAATTTGAGCAGCTTTATAAGTTACTTGAATGAATGATTTATGGGTCAAATATATTTTTAGGAAAAAAACACCCCAGACTGTTATTCTGATAACTATTACTCCTGACAGACATCAAAATTATTTGTGTTATACTGAGTCTGTTGATCACGTCGAACTGACTGCACAATGGATTCATGCCAAAAGGTGAGGTCCTGACAACCAACTGCTCTTACACTGCTGTGTGCTTCTCTTGTTTTCCTTGGGCTGCCTTAAGCATTCATGTAGCAAATGGTAAACAAAATCAGGACACTGATCTGGCTGAACAGCAGTCCCACAGAAAAACAAAACAAAACCAAACAGAAACCCAACACTGTTTAGTTTTCAGCCAGATCAATTACCTTAATGAGCTTTCTTCTGTACCATGCAAATGTTAGTCCTGTCACAGTTCTGGAGGGAGCTGCAGCAGGTGATCAGAGGTTTTGGAAGAAAACCATATGTAGGTCTCCTTAATGTGGCTGTATAACAATTTGTAGTGAGTAGCAAGAAGTTTTCCGAGTTTATGAAGAAAATAAGCATCCATTTTTAAGCAATGAAATTCATGGGTATTGCCTTGGATGTAAGAGAGGAGTGTGGTTCTATTTTATGCTTTTCAACTAGAATTGTTCATGGTAAACATTGTGTCCGTCCACTTGGGTTCAAAATTTCTCCACGTGCCTTTCCATGAACTTTGCCCTATCACCTAAAGCAAACTTATGCTTGAAAAAAAAGAGTTTATCACTAATATTTTTGAAAATTACATCTCTTTCATAATACTTGAAAAGATCGAGAGTGACTTCATCTATGAAAAGATAAACATCTTTCTCATAGAAGGAGCCCTATTTATTTTACTGAGTTTTCTTAGGGGAAAGAATGTTAAATTCGTTTTGGTAGTATTTAGGATTTAGATAGTGTTTCAGTCCATCAGCAGCAAATTAGCAGCAGCTAATCCAGTAGGTGATTCAGGAGTGTGGGCACTTCCCAGGCTCCTTTAAAAGTTCCCATAGCCTCAATCAGTATTCCCCACAGTGAGGTCAGCATTTCTTTTCTGAGCAGATGGACACCTATGCCTTTCCTCAAGCTCTGCTTAAAAACAGAAGCCATGTAAATGCTACTGAACTTCAAAACACTTGATGTGGAAAGTGGGCAGCTACTCCAGGTGATTTAGATTCCCCATCCTCTTCTCCTCCTTCCACAAGGAGTGTCCCTTCACACTGAAACCTCAATCCTGGAAGTAGTAAAGGATCAGCAACAGAACTGGGCAACAGACATTCATAATGTTTTTAATAAGAGACAAAAAGCGAGGAACATACTTGCATCACTAAAATATTCTTGACAAATGAACAATTTTATACAGCCATTTTGAATTTAAAATGTTGCATTTTGCTTAATGTGAAATAAATGTGAATAAACCTAGTTTTCAGATCATAGTTCTTACTGATGGATACTGAAAGTGTCAATTGTAAAACTGCTTGGATCATGTGGATATTAGATACATAGAAGTAGCAAGTAAAGTAAGCATAAAAAAGCAACAAATTCACTAAACTAGTAATATTTATTGATCTAATTGTTATATAAGTATAAACTCATAAATCAATTAAGTAAACAATCACAATTCTGTAAAGCAAAAATTTGGAAAACATCTGATTTGTTTGCAAATGAAAATATTCTTCCATTTCATTTATTATTTCCTACACTTGCATTGTAATATAGAAATCTAATATCAGAAAAATAATAATGATCAGATAATAAAGATATCTCAGTGGAAAAGGAAAGTCAGCCAAATCATTATTTTTCTAGAGATCTGAAACTCACTGAGCTGCTTATAGGAAACATCAGAAGAATTCCATCCTCTCTGAGGAAAACGTGATGACAGAAATATGAAGTGAAAAGACCCTCTTGAGCAAAATTTTCCTACACAATATTTCAGGGATTCATTCTCACACACACGCTTCAATACATCTCAAAAAAATAATTCTGACATAGGCATTAATGGTCTTAGACTATTAATCTAAATAGTAACATATATGATAATAATAATGGTAGATTGCCCTAGCTGTTTTCGGATATCTTCACAGAATCACAGAATGTTAGGGGTTGGAAGGGCCCTCTGAAGATCATCTAGCCCAACCTTCATCCCAGCATATCTAACCACTACACCATAGCCTCAAGTGCTAGATCTACTTTTTTTTAAACACCTCCAGGGTTGGTGACTCCACCACCTCCCTGGGCAGCCTGTTCCAGTGCCTCACCACTCGTTCAGTAAAGAACTTCCCCCGAATATCCAATCTAAACTTACCCTGATGCAACTTGAGGCCATTTCCCCTTGTCCTGTCATTAGTAATTAGAGAGAAGAGACCAGCACCAGCCTCACTACAGCCTCCTTTTAGGTAGTTGTAGAGGGCAATAAGGTCTCCTCTCAGCCTCCTCTTCTCCAGACTAAACAAACCCAGTTCCCTCAGCCGCTCTTCATAGGGCATGTTTTCCAGACCTCTCACAAGCCATTTTGTTGCCCTTCTCTGCACCTGCTCCAGCACCTCGATGTCCTTCTTGTACTGTGGTGACCAAAACTCAAGGTGCGGTCTCACGAGTGACGAGTACAGGTGCACGATCACCTCCCTCCTC
>NW_009731052.1:0-19670 GCF_000703405.1 Apaloderma vittatum
TGTCGTGCCCGCACGTGCCTAGGTGAGATGCAGGGCTCTGCAGTTCCTGCCAGCGGGAAGTTGCGTGTGAGCCCTTTCCCGGGGGAATGAAGAGAATGGCCATAGGTGTGAGTGTATACACGAGCAAATCAGGGAGAACGGAAGGGCTGTCCGGCAGAAAGGTGCATGTGCACTTTTGCTTGTTAGAGGTTGAGTAACTGGATTTAGCAGGCCTGTAGTGGAAATGACCCTGCGGGTGGATATGTGCACACATGAATCTCGCGTGGCAGAAGGGTTTTCCATGAAGAGGTGTGCGCTAGTGTGTGTTGGGGGTGTGCAGCAGGAGTAATACTTTGCAGGTGGGGAGGAAAGGTACAGAAGGGCAGACCCTGCATTTGGGTAATAAAGGTATCTGCATACTTGAGAGCTGTAGCTGCTAGGAAGCCAAGAGGTCAGTCAAGAGGATGGTATCATTTTGGAGGGAAGTGGTGCACAGATATCACCCTAGGGTGACATGTACAAGGTTATAAGAAACAAATAGGGTGATAATGAGAAGGCTTTTTCTGCTCACACAGATGTGTTCAAGGCGATTGTTGAAAGACTTGATTTTTTATATGTGTACTTGCATAGGGCTGCTGGAACAGGCCCCGGATGAGTGTGCATACAGGCAATGGCTCCATGGGTAAAGGAAGGTGGCATGAGTACATATGGTGTAAATGGTGCGGGAAGAATTTTGGGTAGAATAACCTGTCTGTACATCACACAGCAAAGCCTAAGCACATGCAGAGTTACTGTAAAGAGTGTATCTATTCTACTAAAGTTGGTTGGTGTAGCTATAGCTGCTTTGCTTAAGTAAATGAGAAATGCCATTTCTTACGAGCTTAGTCATGGCAGTTGTCTTTAGATTTTTGCTAAATCAGTTTTATTCTGAAAGGCAGTGTAAACTTGCTCAGGAATCATGGTTGCTGGAGTTAAACTAGAAAAAAATATCATTGCCAGTCATAGTTTTGCAGAACCACAGTGTATTGCAAGTGGAGACCAGAAATGTCTCTTACCTTTTACAACTTGGAGTAGATTCCTGATCACCAAACATTTTTTTTATTATGCATGATAAATTCTAAATTAATTCTGTTTAAAAATAGAAAAATATTTGAGAAGTTGCCAGATTTTATAAGTTTCATAAGAATGGGATGTCACAACAGCCTTTCTTCAAAAAAATTACTAAAGAAAAAAAGTAATATAGAAGGAGTATGAAGTTGAATGTTGATATTGTCATGCTTATATAGCAGCTGCTCAGGAAGAACTTCCCTAGCTCTCAATACCAGTGGAGAGATTGATGGTGCTCTGAGTCAGAGATGAGCAATCCTTGTGGGAAAAGCTTATTTGCTTTTGAACTGGAGTAAAAATCTGACATAATGTTAGATTCAGGCCAAAAGGATGATACTTCTTAAAAATACAGTTATTTTTGGAAGGAGAACAACAAAAAACTTACAAATAGCTTACACACTGCTACCAACTTATTTTTTGGGGGAGAGAGAGGAAATCTGGGTTATTTTGGGGTAGGTGTTGCTATGTCCTTTTTTATAGGCTTTTTTTTCTTTAGAATTTTTTTCCAATTGCTAAATGAAAAACAAAACAAACAAAAACAAAAAAAATCAGAAAAAAAATAAAACCGGTAAGGTAAAATGGTAACCAGAAGATAGGAAAACATTAAAAATTACTACATAGTTTAATCAGCTGCTAAATAAGATGTAAAATTGGATTAGTGAAAACTTTTTTTATAGTAGCTGTTGATATGCTTGTAAAAACTCTAGGTTTCAGTGTCATATCAATTGTGAAGGCATCCTTCTCCCTCCTTTTTCTTTTTAATAGCCTCCAAATTGCATTATAGTAATGATCATCCTTATTTGTCTAATTGTCTCCAGACATTGTTGTCTTATTGTAACCTAATACTGTATTACTGAATATCTTGATATACTTTGGCATGCAAAAAGTATGGAAGGGTTTACAAGTCAATGTTTAACTCCTTTTATCTCATCAAAGTATGTTTAACAGATACATAAACTGATGGGCAAAAACTTTCTCTTTTTGTTCAGAGCATCTATCAGTGGATGAATCTTTTAGCAGTTTGTTCCATTCTGTGGTTTTGGAGAATGAAAGTTGTTTTCTTTTTTCTTTACTTTACTATTGAATCAATAATTTTTTCACTTATATAGAAATTTCCATCTGAACAGGCAACAGTGATTTTACTGTTTAATTATAGTCAAGCTTTATAACACTTAAATATTGTTTATGTAGTTTTTTTATGCATTATTTAGAGAAATAGAGGGATTAAAATTGAGTTTTAATTAAAAAAAAATCATCTGTCCATTTCTAAATTTCTATATTTCTAGATCTTCTAATTATAGGTACTGTAAGGTATAAGTTGTCTGTTATCAAGTGATGAGTTCATATGTTTCCACAGTTCTGAGCTATGCTTGTGTATGCTGTTCATGAAGAGTGCAATTTACTTACTATAAAGCTATTAATGCTGCTTGTTTATTTTTTTGCCTATTATTTCAGGAAGTGTATTTCAAGAATCTTTCAAAACAGAAACAAAAGGAAGTCATGGAGAAGAATGGAAACAACCACAAACTTCGTGTTTGTGTTGCTACATGCAACCGTGCTGATTATTCAAAGTTAGCTCCCATTATGTTTGGTATTAAGGCAGAACCACAGTTCTTTGAGCTTGATGTTGTAGTGCTCGGTTCCCACCTGATTGATGATTATGGGTAAGGTGAATATTTGTATCATCTTTGCCATCTCTTTCTAGGATATTATTGATAACAGCATAAATGTTACGTAATAAAATCCTTGGAGTTGTGAATCTACCCAACAAAATTTTAAACGTGGGGTTTTTTCCAATTTTTAGCTCCTTCTGAGACTGTCTGTTTCTGTTTGTTTTTTTTCAACCAGTCTTAGAATTCTAGAAAGTTTTGTGTAGATGCTGTAATTGAGGTCTTCAGGATCACAGGCTATATGAAATGAGAAACTCAATTAATTCAGATTTCCCTAAGAATCTGGTGATTATTGACTAAAAATGTTCCGCAGCTTGTAATTTTTACAGAGGAAAGGTAATCTTCAGTCATTTTAAGTTGCAGCTCCTATGTTTTGCATATTTATGGGAGAAAGTACTTAGGTATTCCATATCCCAGCGGAATACTGTTAGTTCTTACTTCCAGGATTGTGAAGGAAGGAAAGGATATTTGTATCTTTCTGACTAAATGAATAACTGATGGATATATTAGGTATGGTTTGACAGGAGAGATTAGGGTCCCCTTCATAGTGCCCTGTAGGTAAGAAGTCAGATTCCTTTGGAAGGATTTCTCATATCCCAGGTGAATATTACTCTGTTTTCTGAGGAGAAGGCAGAAGAAACAGCATGTGTACTCTTGCTCAGGTTGTAGTTGTTCGGGTGGTTTTCCTTAGGCTGCATTTACCAGATTGGGTCCAATAAGTAAAATAGCTAGGAAAACGCTTACACTGCAAGTCAAAATCAGGCTTTAGCAAAAGGCTTGCAGCGTATCAGCATTGTTGGTTTTAGAACTGTTATGCATATCTACAAGTGAAGACACTTTTTGGACTTTCCAGTAAGAAATTCTGGCACTTTTTAAGTTAATGAGTGAATAAGTTATATTATGTCAAGGAGGAAGTTCTCCTGCTGCCTGTTCTCAATATAGTGCTTTGTTCCTTGCTTTGTACTGTATGTTGTTTTCATCTAATAACATAGCAAGGTGCACCATGAGACTAACCCAATTTAAATAAAGAAACCTAATTAAACCGCTTGCCAGGTTATCATGTTGAATTACACGCTGTCTGATTGGAGAAGTAAGATATCCTCATTTCATTTGCTGAATAGGAGGAACATGGCTCTGATTTTTCCTAGAATTCTGAAGTCTCTGCTGTCTTCAAAGTAATATGAAGACTTGTGCAAAGTAATACGAAATAGTACTTTTCTGTTTCCAAAGTGTTTTATGCCTATCAGTGATGTAAATTATTTGTAATGCACAAAGCAATATAGATTTTGATATGACCAATGTTGCTGTTGTGGCAGGTAGTTTTAAACCCTGGTACTGCTTAGGTTTTCTTTAGGATTTAGCCCTAATCTCCTTAATCTGAAGGATCATAGGGAATTAGTGGATCCTCAAAACATATGTGTTCTAGTGATTTGAGTAGGGTAATCAGCAGTAGTGGAATTCAAATGCTAGTGATCCTGTGAAATATTTCATACTGAAATGTTCAGAGGACAGTAAGAGAAACAAAACAATAAGAATGCAATCTTGTTTGTTCCCTAAATTTTGACTTTGAAGAATGTGAAGAATATAGAAGAAAATAGAAGAAAGGTTTTTGAGATAAATATATGTAGTAGAGAAAAAGGCAGGCCTATGAAGGAAAATTGTAGATGGCACTGGAAATTAAGTGCAGTTTATCCTATAAAAATCTGATCCACTTCATTCAGTCACATAAAAAGGATTTGCCTTTAAAAAAAAAACCAACAAAAACCACAAATTACCGAAGTTACTTGTAGGAGTATATGCTGTGTGTTACAGCAGTGAGAAAAACTGAAGAGATAGGGTTTTCTTTAGTTACGCAGAGTGGAGATTGCTTCTCTACTTGAGCTGGAGCACTTGATAATCTTTGGCATCTTTGCTCAGCATGCAGTTCATGAGATGTTCATTTGCAGAATGTTAGTAGAAGAGTGGATTTAATGAAAATGAAATCTGATTTAAATAAGTTCAAAAGTGTAATCCTTTGAAGACAGTGAATATGTCAGGTAGGTTGAAGACAGAATTGGAAAACTTCTGTGTTTTCTTCTCTCATATTCCAGCCAAAATATGCAGAATATTTCGGTCAGGCTTAATGAATTTTGAAGACAATTTTGAAGATAATTTTATACAGATGATCTTTCATATTCCAAATACATGGCTGTAAACAGTAACAATTCTTAGTATTCATGGTATATCTTAGTTTTCTCATTATGGATGAAACTGATATTATGTGTGTAAAACCTTTTTTCTTCAGTGGAAAAGCCCGTGTCCTTAACTTAAGGCCTTTTCATGCAGTGATTTCTTAAGGATGTAAGTCTTGATACAGTTGAAACACAGAGTCAGAAAAATGGATGCTAGCTGCAGGATGTTTTCCTGGCACATACAGGCTTTGCATTATATTTGTTGTATTTATACATTTATCCAGCAAAGTCTATATGTTGGTGAAGAGGCAACATGCCTTTCCTGAAAGGAAATCATGCTCTATCTATTTTCTGAAAGGCTCTGCAAACACATGAACAAAAAGGATTTCACAAAATCACAGAATTCTTGCCCCTGTGGCCAAGAAGGCCAGTGGCATCCTGGGGTGTATTAGAACGGGTGTAACTACTAGGGCAAGGGAGGTTCTCCTCTCATTCTACTCTGCCCTGGTGAGGCCACATCTGGAATACTGTGTCCAGTTCTGGGCCCCTCAGATCAAGAGAGACAGGGAACTGCTTGAGAGAGTCCAGTGCAGAGCCACAAAGATGATGAAGGGAGTGGAACATCTCCCTTATGAGGAGAGGCTGTGAAGAAGCTGGTTCTCTTTAGCTTGGAGAAAAGGAGGCTGAGGGGTGACCTCATTAATATATATAAATATGTAAAGGATGAGTGTCAGGAGGATGGAGCCAGGCTCTTTCCAGTGATGTCCAATGACAGGACAAGGGGCAACGGATACAAGCTGGAACATAGGAGGTTCCATAAAAACATTAGGAAAAAACTGAAACAGGCTTCCCAGGGAGGTTGTGGAGTCTCCTTCTCTGGAGACATTCAAAGCCTATCTGGACACGTTCCAGTGTGACCTACTCTAGGTGACCCAAAGCTTCTCATTGAAAGTGTCTAGAGAAATCTGATGCTTGTAATATGGAGGGAGTTCTTCATACAGATAAGAGTATTCTGTTAAAAACTTAAAAGCTAGTTTCCTCAGTAGAGATGTCATAAGCAAGCCTTTGTTCAAACCAGTACAGCTGTTCTAATAAGCAATTACTTTGTCAAGCTGTGTTGCTGTAAAAGTTTTATTTACCCTTTTTCTTTTACTTTCAGTAATACCTATCGTATGATTGAACAAGATGACTTCGATATTCATACACGATTGCACACCATTGTGAGAGGGGAGGATGAGGCAGCTATGGTGGAGTCAGTGGGTCTTGCATTAGTCAAGTTACCGGATGTCCTGAACCGCCTTAAACCTGACATAATGATAGTTCACGGGGACAGATTTGATGCTTTGGCCCTGGCCACATCTGCAGCTCTTATGAACATTCGTATTCTTCACATTGAAGGTGGGGAGGTCAGTGGGACCATTGATGACTCTATCAGACATGCGATAACCAAATTGGCCCATTACCATGTGTGCTGCACAAGGAGTGCAGAGCAGCATTTGATAGCCATGTGTGAAGACCACGACCGCATCCTTTTAGCGGGCTGCCCCTCATATGATAAGCTTCTCTCTGCCAAAAAGAAGGACTACATGAGTATTATATGCATGTGGCTAGGTGAGCAGTCCACTTTTTGTGTTTTTCATATGACTTTCAGTACTACACAAACTTAGTAACTAGGTTATCAGTCTACAGGATTTGTTGCAGGAAATGAGACTAACTTCTTGCTAGTAAGTTTAAGTTTGCGTAATTGGAGATGATTATCAAGCATCAACTTGTCTCTTTTCAGAAAACTATTATATTTGGTCATAGTATCTAGTACTTCTTTCTACTTTTTCTGTGTTATACCCTGTATAGCTGGAAAGCTACAAAACTGTCCTAGTAAACACATATGGTCCTTTTGCCAAATCAAAAAAAAATTATTTAAATGGGTAATTTCCTGAGCTGGAACAGTTATTTTGGTTTAAAGGGTGTACTTAAATAGAATCAAAGCTGTTCAAAGCTAATATAAAAAAAATAAAGGAATTTTATATTATGAACATTGTTTTGAGGAATATACTGCAACAGGGCAATATGTGCCAAAGGCTGTTAGCAATTTGTATTCATTGACTTACAGATAATTCCTGTATACATTGGGATTTTGTGTTTGCTTTTTATCTTTGACAAAGCAATCTCCTCTATGGCACATTAACTTGGGGAGTTGGAAGCTTGCAACTTCTTGGATCAACAGGTGAATATTTTGCAGATAGACTTTTTTATTAAATGTACTAAACCAAGTATTACTAACTTCTAAAGCAATGGGAATGAAATTTTTCCTCAGAGATGGACAAGTGACAAAAAGCCTGAGCAGCTTCAGGAGTTTCATGTTATTCCAGATTTACAGTGATGTGAGAACACAGTTCATTAGGTAATAGTTTAGGCAATGGTTTCTAAAGTTATAAGACTTGCTTAGAGGGCAAATTACAAGCTAGATCCTTCTGTTCCTCCCTTGAGTTCTACTGTATCGAGGAAATTTGTGTGTTAGGTATCCCGTTCAGTGCCTTGACTGTTAAGGTTTTCACATCAGTAGTTTCAAAATTATGTTCTCCCTTCATCTTCATATTCTATACCAATTAAAAAAAAAAAAACAAACTTCTCTTGGGCTCCACTTGGACAGGTGAAGATGTCAAAACCAGAGATTATATAGTTGCTCTGCAGCATCCTGTGACCACAGATATTAAACATTCCATAAAGATGTTTGAGCTGACACTAGATGCACTCATCTCCTTCAACAAGAGAACACTTGTTCTATTCCCTAATGTGGATGCAGGTGAGTAAAATACTTTCATGACAGAGGGACACATAATGGGTTGGTTGTCTTCAAAGCACAAACTGGTTCTTGTGGGGTGCTTTTACCCCAGAACCTCCAGCCAGATGGAAATAGCTGCATGGTCTCAGCATCACGTGTGCATCCACTGCAGCTCCACGTTCACATTGGTGGATGACATTTCAGCTTTTCAGTGTGGGGAGGAAGATGAAGGGAAACCATGTGACATGTAGAAGCAATATTAATGCCTCTTAAATTAACTAAAAACTACGAATACATTTTTGCAGTGTTTTTTGCGATCAAACTTGCTCAGATCTGCAACTTACACTCTGAGGATAAAAAGAAAATAAAAACTACTCAGAACTGGCAACTCAATGAACAGCTATTAGTTCCTTTGAATGTCTGGACTTCCAGTTTAACAATAGAATAATTTATTCTACCTCTTATTTTTTGTAGGAAGCAAAGAGATGGTTCGGGTGATGAGGAAGAAAGGCATTGAACATCATCCCAATTTTCGGGCAGTAAAGCATGTCCCATTTGACCAATTCATTCAGCTAGTTGCTCACGCGGGTTGTATGATAGGTAACAGCAGCTGTGGTGTCAGAGAGGTGGGAGCATTTGGTACACCTGTCATCAACTTGGGGACACGTCAGACAGGAAGAGAAACAGGTATGTGGTTGCCTAACTATAATTTCTTCATGGTGCTGAGTTTTGGTTTTCTTCCCACAGCATAAAGTCAAATGAATGCCTGACAGAGGCCATGTTGCAGTATCAGTGCAATACAATATTTGACCCATTATAAAGCTTCAGTGGCTACTCCTGTATCATGTTAGTGCTGCTTGTATGTTTTACATAAGATAACAAGGCTTTTATGTAGAGACAAGTTGAGATATATCTCCATATGCAGTGGATTCCATTTAGCAGAACAGGCAACTGATTGTCTTCCTTTATAGCTAGTTTGATGTTTGATAGGCATATGAACTCTTCACCACTTCTGGTACTAGCTGTATTGCAGTATTTAACAGATACATGATATGACACATAGCCATTGACCCCAGTCCTGTTTCAGCTGAACAGAACCAGTTGTGTTCAGTGATTTTACTTTTCAGTTACGTCTCTTCTAAGAGACTGCACTTTCTGAAGTTAACAGCATAAGTTTGCAAACAACGTCTGCTGCTAGAAGTGGTAACCCCTGATGTTTATAGTTACTGCTAAGGATTAGTATGCAGAAAGGTTCTTGCTTTTACTTGCTCTTATAGTAACCAAGGTCACTGTGTAATCTTATGTAACATGTTGGGCGGTGCCAGGAAGTAAAAGAGTCATAAGGAAGTAAAAGGTTATGCCTCTGGGAAGGAGCAGACAGAACAAGTGACCTACACAGTATTCCATTCCATGTATGTCGTATGCAGTATAGATCTCAGGAGGTTAAGCACTCTTCTTAAATGGCTGGTGTCTGAGGAGGACTCCATCCATTATTCTGCCGTCATTACCAACCTGTGGGTTCCTGAATCCAGCTTCTGTATCAGAAGCTGTATTCTGTCACTGAGTCTGGGACTTTGCCAGGTGCCTGCCCTGCCTGCTCTGCAGCATAAGCATCAGTGGTGATTGCCATGGTAGGAGGAGTTGGGTTCGATATTGGTTTTGAAAATATTTGTTTTTATTTTATTATTCTCATATATTATTAGAACTATTTTCACTAAAACTGTTTAGTTTTCCAGTATCTTAAGTCTCTCTGCCTTTTTTTTTTTTTTACCCTTTTCCATTTTGGGAAGGAGAGGGGTTATTGCAGAGCTTACTAGAGAGCATCTGTCATTCATGTAGTGGGTGGCCTGGCCCTAACCTATGACAGCCCCTGTTTTCATTCATGCATTTTTAATTTAGTAATAGAATTCTGCTGCAGGCTAGTATTTGTAATGCATGACAGCCTATCATAAGAGTTGCTTTATTGGAAGAGGAGGCATATAATTGATGAAAAGTATTGTTGATCTGGCTGGAGTCCTTCCTGCTCAAAGGAAACAAAAGTATTTTTTTTCTTCATTTCTAATGCAGTTCCTATTGTCTAATATAATTTGAGAGCTGACCTGCCTTATTATGTTAAATTTTGTCATCTAGGTGAAAATGTTCTTCATGTTCGTGATGCTGATACACAGGATAAGATTCTACATGCTCTACAGCTGCAGTTTGGTAAACAATATCCATGGTAAGTATATTCATCTTGTTTCATTGTTAAAACAGTAGAGTAAAAGTTAGTCCTGAGGTCATTCATTATATTGGAGTGCTTTCAGTGCACTAGTCTTGAGGTTACAAATTGCTTGTCATTGCACATACCTTAGAATCACAGTGCAGTGTCTGGTGTGCACTTTAGTATATTTGTAAAACAAAATGTTAGTAATGTTTTGGTACAAGTAATACTTCAACATCGAGCAGAAAGTCATAGAATCACTGGGCTGGAAGGGACCTTTAAAGATCATCTAGTCCAACACCCCTGCAGTGAGCAGGGACATCTTCAATTAGAGCAGGTTGCTCAGAGCCCCATCAAACCTGACCTGGAATGTCTCCAGGGATGGGGCCTCTACCACCTCTCTGTGCAACCTGTGCCAGTGCTTCACCACCCTCATAGAGAAGAAATTCTTGCAAACATCTAATCTAAATCTACCCTGCTTTAGTTTAAAACCATTGCCCCCTGTCCTGCTGCTGCACACCCTTGTAAACAGTCACTCCCCAGCCTTCCTGTAGGCCCTCTTCAAGTACTGGCAGGCTGCTGTAAGATCTCTCTGGAGCCTTCTCCAGGCTGAACAACCCAAACTCTCTCAGCCTGTCCTCATAGGAGAGGTGTTCCAGCCCTTTTATCATCTTTGTGGCCCTCATTTGGACCCACTCCAACAGGTCCATGTGCTTCCTGTGTTGGGGGCTCGAGGCTGGATTCAGTAATCCAAGTGAGGTGTCAGCAGAGCAGAACGGTAGGATCGCCTCTCTTGATCTGCTGGCTACGTTTCTTCTGATGCAGCCCACAATACGATCGGCCTTTTGGGCTGCAAGTGCACATCGTTGTCTTATGTCCAGCTTTTTGTCCACCAGTACCCCCAAGTCTTTTTCCTTGGGGCTACTCTCTATCACATCATCCCCCAGCCTGTATTAATAATGAGCATTGCCCCAACCCCGGTGCAGGATCTGGCACTTGGCCTTGTTGAACCTCGTGAGGTTCACGTGGGCCCACCTCTCCAGCTTGTTCAGGTCATTCTGGAGGACATTCTGTTCCTCTGGCACGTTGACTGGACCACTTGGCTTGGTGTCATCTGCAAACTTGCTGAGGGTACACTCAATCCCACTGTCTATGTCACTGATGAAGATACTGAAGAGCACTGGCCACAGCGTGGACCCCTGAGGGATATTACTTGTCACCTGTCTCCATCTGGACATCGAGCCATTGACCCCAACCCTCTGGGTGTGACCATCCAACCAATTCCTTATCCACTGAACAGTCCACCCATCAAATGCGTATTTTTTCCAAATTAGGGAGAAGGATGTTGTGGGGAACTGTGTCAAGAGGTCAGAAGTCATGTTAGCTTAGACTAGCATGATTAGGAGAGCTCGTTCCATGGGAACAGCATGGGGGAGATCATCCTGTCTGCCTACCTCTGATTCATACCTGAAGGACATGCTGCTTTATAGATGGATTCACCTCAAGCATGATGCATAGTTGCCCACGTGCAAGATGCTTTTTGTTATTCTTCAGCCATACAGTATGGGCACTCAGTTCTTTAATATATGAGAAGTTCTTATAAACTTCAAGAGATAGTATTTGTTTAATTAAAGACAAGAATCAAAAGTATATTTTTAAGACTTTTCAGTAGAGTAATAAAACTGAATTCTGTAATGCCAATTGTCTGACACCATGTTACACTGTGTCCTTGCATTAAACTTTTTTTTTTTGCACTGTTAGCTTTCCAGTTTTCTGCATTCCATGTTTTGTATTCCAAAATGGAGCTAATGTCAAACTTGCACAATCTGTTGTGTTCTTCATACTACTGATACTGTCTCCCATGTCGCATGACAGGCTTCAGGAGTGTGAGCTGCTTTATTGTTATAGTAGCCATATGATACTTTTATAATGACAGTGTTACAGCCTTCTGTCATATAAAGAACTTCATAGATCACAGTTCTTTCCACTTAAATGAATTAATTTTTTTCACATTATAGCTCAAAAATATATGGAGATGGCAATGCTGTTCCAAGGATTTTGAAGTTCCTTAAATCTATTGACCTCAAAGAGCCATTGCAAAAGAAATTCTGTTTTCCTCCCGTCAAAGATAATATATCTCAAGATATTGACCATATTCTAGAGACACAGAGTGCTCTGGCTGTGGATCTAGGTGGAACAAATCTCCGAGTAGCAATTGTCAGTATGAAGGTAAATACTCTGTTGTGCTTTTAGATATTCTGCAAACTCCATTAGGTTTTCTGGTTCTGTTCCTACAGTGGGGATGCGAGCTTATGATGCAAAATTGCTCCAAAACAAAACATCCTACTGGCTTTAATGTTGAGGGGTAACGTATAATTTCCCTCATTTGTTGCACCACTCATATAGTCTTGATACAACTTGCTTGCTGGTTTGCCCTTCTAAGACCACTGTGCAATGAGGAAAGTTCATTTGCTGGTGCATATTGCTAGCAACTTTTTATATGTTAGGCAAATAAGGGAAAGGCTCCAAAAGCAGTCTTTTTTACTTCCCCACTGCCTTACACAGCCATGTAATGAACACATAGAGCTATTTTGAACAAAAACTATCATCTAGCAAAGCATTTTACTGAGGGAGAGTGGTGGGTTCATGGTGGGTGGTGCGAGTTCAGGAACCAGAATTTTGCATCTCCTCTACCAAGTGACAAACAGTCAGTAATTAAATAGTCTTGAGTGTCTTCCTGCATAGAAGCATAACCAGTAAGACAGTACTGTCCCTCAGCTGGAAGAGTGTTCAACGTAATGCATCACACCACAGAGATACAGAGCACTAGGAGAAAGAACAACAGTGGTTATCACAGACATAAAAAACAGGGAAAAGTTAAACTAGAATTATTTAGGCTATGTCAGTTGACCTGATATGGTCCAGACTGTTTGCATTCATTTAAAAGGAGATCTTTTAGACAGATCTTTAAATTTAGTCTTAATGACTTTAGAAGTATAATTGTTAGAAGTATAATTGTTTTTAGAAGTTAGAAGTATAATTGTTAGAAGTATATTGTTAGAAGCATGATTTTTTTTAGAAGTGAACCACATTTTCTGCCAGCACAGCCTGGAAAAAAATATTTAAAAAAAAATCTTATCCATTTTGTAGCATAGTTTGAGGTAGTATTTATGAAAGTTGAAATACTACCAATTCAGAGAGAAAAAGATCAGACTTCTATAATAAATTTTTTGTAGCAGATGTTAGCATTTAACAGGAAATGGCAGAGTTGGAGCTGTAGTTTTCTTTCCATGAAGAAAGTAATACCTGAGTATTCAAAAGCGCCTCTTAAAAGCTGTTGTGTCTTTTGATAACATTTGCTGCAGTCTTGTTTTCCAAAATAACTTCTGATCCCCCTTGCCCTCTGAACTAAAAAATGAAGAGGAAACTAAACATAAAAATTCCCAAACTCTATTGCTGATGTGATGCTTGGATGATCTAATACTCAAACCATTGAAGTCTCAAAATTTTCTAATTATTTTGGCAACAGTGACTCAGCCATGTTGCATGTAGACTTTGTTACTCCTTTTTTTTTCCTGGTTGTATTGATACAGTGCTGTTGACTTAGATACACTGTAGAGTATGGGAGATATAATAGAATAACATTGCAGAAGATATATTGCTTAGTAGTTTCCTGGCCTAATCCTATAGTATTAAGATTAGCTTCTTACTACCTACAGATTCGAGTATGAATGCTTTCATTACCAGTGTGTGGCTCCTGGGGTTGAAAAAACCCTCTTGGGCCCTCCCTCCCCTACAAAACATACATGACAGTCGACAGTATTCCAGAAATATTTGAAGTGACTCAGAAGTTTATAATAGCTTAGAATAAAAGTTATTTCTTGACGGATACTAAAATTTGCATTGAAATTTCTAGCATTTCTCTCTGGATAACTCCATGTGCTAGTCTGTGTCACCATGAAAAACTTCCATGTAGTCAACCTGGAAACTTTTTATTCTTAAAGCACTGTGGGTTTACTGTCCTGTTTAGCAATTGCTACTCTCCTTTTTTTTCCCAACAGTTTACTATTAAGTCTATTGCTGTATCATGGTTTACTCTTAACAACAGTTCCAGTAGCTCCTGTGATATTTCTTTACACAATCCATGTGTTCCTTAAAATATGTATTTTATTTCAGACAGAGGAGGTTGATTACAGAAACAGAATATAAGGTCTAATCTTGCAAACTTGCCCCCAGAGCTCTCAGAAATCTATAGAACCAAGATCTAAAGCAAGCATCTGTACTCTTTTTGGTTTTTTTTTAAAGACAGAAGTTATGACTCTCCATTTCCAACTTGACCTGTAGCTTAAATTGAAGACATATTTCATTATGAAGTACATTTCTTTGGGGCATGGCATGTCTTCTTGTTTTTAATTTCTAGGGTGAAATAGTGAAGAAGTATACCCAGCTCAACCCTAAAACTTATGAAGATAGACTAGAATTAATTCTAAAGATGTGTATAGAGGCCGCATCAGAGGCAGTAAATGTGAACTGCAGAATTTTAGGAGTAGGTAAGTTAACAAAGTTAACAAAGTAAGTTAAGCTAACTTTTCATTTAAGTTTTTCAGCATGAAATGAAAGCACTACTGATTCATTCAAAACACCTTTTTAAAACAGATTATATATATTTTATGCTCTTAAAAAATATTAACACAAAAACCTTTTTAAATGTGTGACAAGCTGACTGAAGTCATCCCAGAGAGTAACAGCCATACATATAGTCTGCTGTTGTATATCTAAACTATATCTCAAATGTGTGGTGTATAGAATGTGTTGATTTTGAAGCTCCCTGCATGTCAGAATTGTGAGTCAGATGCTTAGTGTTTATTGAAATAGCTCTTCAGATATGGCCCGGATCAACTGCAGCAGAATTCTGTTATACTAAGGCAGACTAAAAAGACTAAAACATGAAATGAAACTTGGAGCTAACAGAGACAAAGGCAGTCTTTTTGTTTATTTCTGGTTTACTTATACGAGTAGAATTCCAGGTTTAAGCCATATCTTTATATCAGACAGGACTTCTTCAGTTTAATGGTGAGAAGGACATGGGGGTGTTGGTGGATGAAAGACTGCAGGTGAGCCAACAATGCCTACTCACAGCCAATTGCATCCTGGGCTGCATCAAAAGAAGCGTGGCCAGCAGGTCAAGGGAGGTGATTCTTGTCCTCTACTCTGCTCTTATGAGACCCTATCTGCAGCACTCTGTTCAGCTCTGGGGCCCCTAACATAAGGACGTAGACCTGTTGGAGTGTGTCCAGAGGAGGGCCACAAAGATGATCAGGAGACTGGAGCATCTCCCGCATAAGGCCAGGCTGAGAGTTGGGGTTGTTCAACCTGGAGAAGAGAAGGCTCTGGGGAGACCTTATAGTGGCCTTTCAGTACTTCCAGGAGGCCTACAGGAAAGAAGGGGAGATTCTTGATCAGGGAGTCTAGTGATAGGCCAAGGGGTTATGGTTTCAAACTGAAAGAGAGTAGAATATAAGGAAGAAAGTATTTTCTGTGAGGGTGATGAGACAGTGGAACAGGTTGCCCAGAGAAGCTTTGGAAGTCCCTTCCCTGGAAGTGTTCAAGGCCAGGCTGGATGAGGTTTGAGCAACCTGTTCCAGTGGGAGGTGTCTCTCCCCATGGCAGGAGGGTTGGAACTAGATGATGTATAAGATCCCTTCCAACCTAAACCATTCAATGATTTTATGACTGGGAGCTTTGGTCTTGGACATTACAGTTATTTATGAATGTGTTGATTAATGTGTCGTATCAGCTGAGAAATGTTCCAAAACAAAAGTAGTTTGCTCCACACAAAAACTTACTTGAAGCACACAGTATGATGAAAAGTTAATTTGGAATTCTTTTTAAAGTGTTTTTCAAAACAATGTTAAGTGCACAAAGCCATTAGAAGATATATGTTAAACCTTCTAATCCAATCTTTCAGACTATCTGTTGGCTAGTACACATGACTTAACCACCCAGATTATTTTATTGTGTCCAAATATTCTAAAGCTTGAAAGTGTCATAGTTCCTGTAGAAAAGATGGTACCCTCTGTAGTAGACACTATTTCAGGTATTTAAGAAGAGTTTACAGTCAGCTACATGTATCAGGATAATGAAACCATGAACTGGTTTACAGACATATATGTATTGGGGAAAAAACTTGCCTCTTGTTTGTCGTTTTACAGGAATTACATTCCTACTTATTCTTCAGCCCTCTTCCTTCTGTGACTGCTTACTGCTCAGTAACCAAGTAATGAGGGTAAATGTGCTGCAGAATAAGAAATTCTTACCTGGCCATTTTTATTGGTTCCTCTTTGCTGTGTTCAGACTCATAGTTTGAATCAGAATACTAGCTGAAATTCGAAGGTCTTTTTAGCAAATGACATATAATTCCTATAAGAGTAATTAATGTGTTAGATTTTAGTCATTTCCTAAAGGCTGATAATCATAAGATGGAGAGTTTGTATAACTTTGGAAAAAATTATACAACTGAGCAGAAGGACTGGACTTAATCTTGGACTTTTTATCAGTAACACTGGTCTTCTTCCAGCTGTCGTAGGTTAGAGTCGTAGGTAAGAGTAAAAGTAATAACCACTGGAAATTAATGAGGCAAAAGAGCTATTAACAGAAAGCAATGAAAAGTGTTTTCCACCTTTTAGTCAAGTGAACTGCTGTCAGCACTCAAAAGCTAGGTACACGAGCATAAATTTAGTTGAGGAACTCCCGCTAATAGAATACACATTGGGAGAGTGATTAAAAAAGGAGGACTGAAAAAAATAATTTTCAATATCTTTTTGTCTTGATGATCAAATAAGTCTAGACTGCAACAGCTCTGCAGTAAGTTCTCTTTTGTTTTTTCACTCAAAAGAAAGCATTTTTATATTAAAAACTGCTTTGTGAAAATGATGCAAAAGTAAAAACTATCAGGCTCAAAAAACGCTAGCAGCTGCTGCTGACTTTCTTTTTTAATTTTACAGAACAGATTTTAAACAAAAGGCAGACCCAGATCTATACACAAAGTGCATAGAGGTACTTGTGAGAGCTGTTTACTGTTGTGAGGCAGTATTTAAGTTATCTTTCTGGAGCTTATAGTAAAGAGGATGAAAACATAGCTTCTACTAATTCCCATAGTCGTTTACATCAGTTACAGCATTTAGAAAAAGTAGAGATGTTTTACTAAGCTATTGCTGAATTAGCAACTAAGTTTTAAATAAGGTTTTGTTGTAATAAACAACTGGTTCTTAAAATCCTATGGAGACCTGCACTGATCAACATTGGGAATGTCCTTTCAATTAGTTATTCACTGGACAAGTTCTCAGATGATTCGTCCTTTATGAAGTGAGACTTTTGGGTAGTCTTACAGCTTTAGTATTCAATTCAGCTGCTTGTCTTGCAGCTTTTGTGGCTGCTTTCTATACTAATGTTAACTCCCTGAGTCTTTTTTTCTGAACATCTTTAGATAGTGACACAATTATATAAGCTCTATCCAAGAATAATAGACAAAATGCTCAAACTTTGTCTAGAGCGAAATACTTCTGTAATAGAGTGGCCTACTTTTCAAAGGTCCTGACAGAATCCATCAGCTTTGGAAGCCTCCTCAGGTAGAGAAAAGTGGTTTGACTAGTAGTGCCTATTATTAAGCCATTATTCTGTTCAGGAGACACATCTCTAAAATAGCTTGATTTTTCTGGAAAACAGTGTATTTTTAAGTCGAAATCAAAACTCAAAGTCCAGTGATTACTTATAGTCATTCTAAGTCCTGAGAGTTGCAGAAAATTCCAGGAGTCTTCCAGAGTTCCAGCATTTGAACCACTTACTTTATACAGTTTCCTATTGTCTGTCTTTTTTATTGTTGAAGAAACCCAGGTACTAAGTGACTTGCTGCAATCTTGCTCTTAGGAGCATTAACTCTCTAATACTAATCATTATCCATCTACATCGTCTTAAGATCCTGAATGCATTGTGATTAGAGCAATAGAGTCCTGTGAATTACCTTTACATGTCAGAAATTGCACTGCTAGTAATACTTAGAAATTTTTAATTTCACACTCTGCTTCAAAGACTAGTATTGGAAATAAAAATACTTATTACTGCAAAGAGAAGAATAGTACTTTTGCTTAAAGTATTATAGAGACTTAATTTTTATTTTTCTGTCCTGTATTTCTGGAACATAGGTATTTCCACAGGTGGACGGGTAAACCCCCGAGAAGGAATTGTACTTCACTCTACGAAACTTATCCAGGAGTGGAGCTCTGTGGATCTCAGAACTCCAATATCTGATGCTCTGCACCTTCCAGTCTGGGTGGACAATGATGGAAACTGTGCTGCTCTAGCAGAGAGGAAATTTGGACATGGAAAAGGAATAGAAAATTTTGTAACACTCATTACTGGTACAGGTGGGTATGTTATACTTCAATGAAACCAACAATCAAAATAACAGCACCATCACTCAGGGGCTCAGCTGATCTTAAAAGCATAAACACACCATTGTGCCTGGTAAACCTTAATAAATTAAGTTCCTAAACCAGAAATCCTTTTGTCATTATATCTGTTTCTTTTAGGGTACTTTTAAATTTATTCAGGCAAATTAAACCTCTTGCTTGAAACCTAATCTTGATATATGAAGTTCTGCTGATAAAGCTCTGCTGGCAAACAGTTATTTTTTTCAAAATAAGGTAAAAATGAGCAACTTTAGCTGGAATATTTTTGCTTTTTTCAGCCTTAAACCTTAATTCTCTTCCAGCTGCAGAAATAGATGTAAGATCAGGATATGCATCTAGAAGATAAGCAACTGAATATGTGAAATTACACTTATTGTATCACAAATGCCAACGTGTGGGATATTTCCTCTCATCTGTTAAGTATATAGTCCTTCAGACTAGCAGATGAATTCCCACCTAGGGTTTGGGACGGGACAGTGGAGGATTGCAGATTTCAGTGTCCTTGGTCTTTAGCATACAGGTTTATCTGTCTAAATACAGCATTGAAACAACTCTGAAATGCAAAATTTTAAGAGTGCTTGAAAGTTTAGTTATAAAATCACAAAGTGTGTTGGGTTGGAATGGGCCTTTCAAGGTCATCTAGACCAACGCCCCTGCAGTCAGGAGGGACATCTTTAACTAGATCAGGTTCCTGAGAGCCCCATCAAGCCTGACCTTGAATGACTCCAGGGATGGGCCCTCCACCACCTCTCTGGGCAACCTGTTCCACCGCTTCACTATGCTCATAGTAAAGAACTTCTTCCTGATATCTAGTGTAAACCATTTCCCCTTGTCCTGTTGCTACATGTCCTTGTAAGCAGCGCCTTTGCAGCTTTCATGTAGGCCCCCTTCAGGTACTGGCAGGCTGCTATAAGGTCTCCCCAGAGCTTTCTCTTCTCCAGGCTGAACAACCCCAACTCTCTCAGCCTGTCCTCGTAGGAGAGGTGCTCCAACCCTTTGGTCATGTTTGTGTCCCTCCTCTGGACCTGCTCCAACAGGTCCATGTCCTTCTTGTGTTGAGGTCTCCACAGCTGGACACAGTACGCCAGGGGGGGTCTCACTAGAGCAGAGTTTTGTGCATAAAGACCATGACTCGCAAGGTTTAAAGATCCGTCATAGTAGTCCAGCACCATTCACAAGGTTTTTAAGAAGGAGACACATATGCCTATTAATAGGACAGAGCTATGAGCTTGCTTATTTGGTGTGTTGAACACAGAAGTGTTCTGCATTAGAATAAGCAAATGTCAACATCCT
>NW_009731052.1:19689-26261 GCF_000703405.1 Apaloderma vittatum
TGTGTTTTTTTAATCATACAAGTTTTCCTATCTTTGCAGGAATTGGAGGTGGAATCATTCATCAACACGAATTGATTCATGGCAGTTCTTTCTGTGCTGCTGAGCTTGGGCATATTGTTGTTTCTTTAGATGGACCAGAGTGCCTGTGTGGTAGCCAAGGATGTATAGAAGCATATGCCTCTGGAATAGCACTACAGAGAGAAGCTAAGAAATTGCATGATGGTACCTTACTTTTGAAAACATAATTACTAAACTGCAATATAGGAAGAAATTTTCAAAGATGGTATTATAGACCTACCATCTTTTTTTGAGCAGAGAATAGGTGAACTGGCAACCAGATAGGATTCCTGTGTATGGCCAACCCAGGAGCCACCATAACCTGCATAGTACAGTACAGTCTCTCTTCAATGATGGCAATGCCCAGGCAAGCCATATTTGGAACCACTGGTCTCAAAATTATCATAAACATGTAGTAGAGTTTAGTCTTTCCTTTATAAGTATGCTCTAAGGTAATCTGATAGGCATTCTGTGAGGTTTGGTTTCACAGTGATTCTCTTTCAAAAATAGTTTCTCAATCTTACCTAAGTTTGAGAATATTTGTATTTTATTTTCCTAACTTTAATGGCTGACAAAATTAGTGAATAGTACTATAACCATGTGAGTTTGATGCCCTGCTTCTACAAGTAGTTCCTTGAATACTAGGGATATGACTGCTTTGGCTGAACTCAGGGCTGGACAGATTGCTAAGGATTCCAGACCTCAGTATGCAAGTAAAAGAGACGTAAAGATATTAACTGCCTGTTTGTGAGCCCACCATTTCTTGACTTGCCACATCACCATGTCTTTATGTTGGCTTCCCTCCTTTTCAAACAGAGGATCTGCTTTTAGTAGAAGGAATGTCAATGAAAGACGACGAGATTGTTAGTGCTGCACATCTCATTCAAGCAGCTAAACTTGGGAACACAAAAGCGGACAGCATTCTCAGAACAGGTGAGAACATAGCCTGAAGGATTAAACCCTCCCATGGTTACATATTTGAGGATGCAGAAATGGTAACACATTGTAACACTCTAAACACAACTCTACATGTTGAAGACCTCTCTATATAAAAATTACTAATGGTAATGGAATGTTAAATATGTTGAAGAAAGTGTTAGTAGAAATAGGTATTAAAAGCGTTCCACTAAATGAGAGCATGAAGAGCTGCTGCAAAGATCAGCTTTAAAAAAGTGAGGTCTCAACATTCTTGTAGGCAAGTCAGTGGCTAGCCTCAGCAAGCAAAGGCAATTTACATATTACTTTACATGGGATATTTTACTGTTTTACTAGCTTTAAACAGAGTCCTTTTCCTCACACGTAGTCATTACCACTAAGGATAGCAGTACTCTACTATGTATTTTAGCTTTTGAGTGTGGTAATGCATTGCTTTATCTTTCACATTGTATCATTGCATAATGCATTACTGTGCAATAGAATTGCCTTTTACTTTTCAAAGAAGAATTAACTGATATTGTCTCAAAACTGTCTACGAAATAGAACACTTTCTTGACATTTGCTGCTAGCAGACCTATTTCATGTACTGATGCCTGGACTGGTTTGAGTATTCTACTTAATTGTTTTTTACTTTATCTTTTCAGCTGGGACAGCATTAGGCCTTGGAGTTGTGAACATTCTGCACACCATGAACCCCTCTCTTGTGATCCTTTCTGGAGTTCTAGCTAACCACTATGTTAATGCTGTCAAAGATGTGATAAATCAACAGGCTCTGTCTTCTGTTAGAAGTGTGGATGTGGTGGTCTCAAATCTGGCAGACCCTGCTCTTCTTGGAGCTGCAAGCCTGGTACTGGATTATACTACGCGCAGAATTTACTAGGTACCTGGAAGAATTATAGGAATGGACTGCAAATCCTAACGGGTGGAGGGAATACATTGCTCAGTATTTTTATTTGATGAGAGCAGCTAGTTGATCAGAGTGGTGTTCTGAATAGTTAGTGTCTACTTGAGCATTTCCTAATTGAGGTATTACCATTTTGTATTTTTCCTAAATTGCATCAGACTTCATAGGAACTAATGTGTAATTAAGTAGAGCTGAATTATTTATGACCATATCCTGATGTATACTGGGGAATATGTGTATGATGTATCAAATTATAGCTAACACTTGGGGATCCATATCTCATTTCTGACTTATGTGAAATGAGAAGTCTACAACGTGACGATGTTTTCAGTTTCTTGGATTTTAGCTGCAAAGTAAATATGACATAATTACCAATAGCAGGTAGTAATTTCAGTGGGTGGAAACAAAGGAAGTTGCCTCTACAATCAAAAAGGCTGCATCTAGAAATTGTAGTTATGAAGGACTTGGTGGAAGCAGTTACTTATAAGATCATCTTTAGAACGCAAAGTTCCATTTTAGAAGCTTTGCATATGAAGGAATAACATGGTCTAGTGAGTTTACAGCCTGCAGAGCAGTCCAAACAAACTGACAAGTGTAGCAGTGAGAATCTTTGCCTTCCAGATATAGCCAACAGTAAATTTGTTGTTTTCTCAAAGGATTTAGTCTACTGCTTTCTCTACCAAATCAGCAGAAAGGAGACAGTTTATTCTTTGGTACCCAGATGTGGCATATCTAATCATAAAGACTCTACCTTTAAAGAAAACTCTCCCACTGCAGTGACATAGTGCTTCTCTTCTGTAGTTTTGGTGGCTGCAGGTACACTGTTCTTGTCCTGCATCCTGCTCACAGGTTGAAAAGTCAGATCTGAGCCTTACTTCACCTTCACAACATTCAGAAGTCTGAGAGGAAAGTATGTCAAATACCAATGAAGGTTTGCCTTAGGTAAACCATGGTTTGTGTGTCTTTAACTAGTCCTTGATACATAGCTCTTTATCCAGCTGATTATTAGCACACTTTATCTGACACAATGAAAAACTGAAAAACAAACCTATCTAACTGATCAGCTATCCCAGAAAGAAGACGCTTATGGAGTAAACAGTCACAAGATTATCCTGTGACCTGCATTTAATGGACTATTTTGATATCTTAACCCAGCCACTCTGAGGCCCAGTAATATACAGGGGAATAAAAGGGGCTATTTCCACACTCAAACATCTCCAAGCAAAATGAAGCAACCAGCCTTCCCTCTGCTGTACAATGATCTTGGACTGAATAGCTGTTAGTGTAGTGAACCACTCTACTGGATAATTCTGGATATAACATACACAAGTTGCTTTCACTTATTCCTCTCTTCCATGAGAAATGCTTACTGAGAACTTACATTTTCATAGCGCACTTGAGAAACACCACTAGATCTCCTTGATACCTCCAGAAATAACCACTGCTTCTATACCACAGTTTTCCTCAGAATCAGCAAATACTGGCTCGTAACCATTTGCAAAGTTGTAGTAGGCTTTATGTGACCAGTGGTTCTTAGTTCCTTATACTAAGGAACTAAGTCTTGGCTTATTTGGTGATTCCAGTTAACTTCAGTACTACGCCAGTAGCTCCATGAGCAGGTCAAAGAGAAATGGGCTTTGCTCTATGTTGATAGTAGCTCAGTTCAGGAATAACAGTATTGAGGTTCTAACAGCAAGGAGCTCTGTCATTTGATCTTTCCATCCCCTAGTATCACAGGAAGAAATGCTTAACTTAAAATTGGGACCAGGCTTTTGCTTTCCAGATCACCTGAAGCTCTGTATTTTTCCTGTCTCAGACGCCAGATATGTTTTTCCCTAGCTGCTGAAGGGAGGGTGCAGGCATAGAAAAAAGATGAAAGATTTAAAGAAATTTGATAAGTTTTACTTAAACACTTTTTAGCATCTAGGGCTGTTAAGAAAACGATTCTTCAAACGGTTTTGAAAATGCTTTTTCTGTCAACTGGACAAAAACCTGCTCCATGTGTGCAAATCATGCAGAAGTCCATGCAGTTTTCCCTGAGAAATTTGTGCATTGATAAAATCAGAAAATAAAATAATCACATTAAATGTTATAATAGTGGTTTTATTTGTTTGTTTGTCCTTCCTCCCCTGTTCAGAAACTTCCCTTGCACCTCAAACATTTTACTGTGGGTCAGAGTTGTATTCAGACCCTGAGGTAGCAAACATTAGATGGTCAGAGAACATCTGCACTACTGTGCTATCTGGTTACTTGATGCTGGCCCTGGGTCCTTTAGTGCAGCCCATACCATGAAAGTCAGGGGCTCCAGTGAGAACAGACCAGCCTTTATATCCATTACTGTGAGGGAAGGAGAGCAAAACCACAAGACAACAGCTGAATTCTCTTTATTCAGAGACTAAAAAAGCAGTGCATTCTCATTACCTGCATTGGCAGCATCTGCTAATACTACTATTGTAGGAGGCCTGGTTTTGCAGTGTCCTTGGTAAGTGCATGCACTAGCCTAGCTGCTGAAGCCTTAGGAGGAATGGCACTGTCCAGCCCTCTTAACTGCAGATGACATGCAAAAGGTTGGACAGGAGAAGACCCCTTGTGGATATGCATGTTTAAAACAAGCACTGCATATGCAAATACCAGCAATACTTAAACAGCGGAGTGCCAAAAGATTGGAAAATCACATAAAACTTGAGTTCTTAGTGCTGTAGCTTACAATTCATAAAACCAATGCAATATCTCTACCAGTTCCTGTACTGCATTGTTACTTGTCCTTGCTTCTGGTGGAAAAAGACTGTTTTGCCTAAGCAAAGTAACCCAACCAGCCAGGACTTGGGACCATGAGTCATCCAGATGAGTTTTCCTAGCTATCTTGGTGGAGATCATTGCTGATGCTTCGCAAGCCACATAGAAATTCCTAGCCTTGATGCTGTACTGATTAGCTTTTTGTTGTCCTGTACAGCAAAAGTTCAGTATTTTGACTCTTTGATCTGCCATCCAGACCAACAAATGCCTCAGATTTCTGCTGTTCCTGAAGCAGTGTCCACTGAAGTGTATCAAATCTGTCAGACACTTTTACCTATCACCAATGGAGGCAACATCAAGTTTGTATCACAAAACCATGTCACAGACAGTAAAGTGCAGACAGTTTGTACTCTTGCACTCACTGCATCAGTGAAATCAGATCACAGTGTCTCTTGCAAATGCTGTGGAGAGTTCACAGGCATTAGGTAAGGGTAAAACACCTGAACTGTACATCCCTTGGACCATTCCAGAAAATTATGTTTGGATGATGGTTTATCAAAGACACATTGCAATTAACGCTTTGGCACCTGAAGTGCAGGTGCTAAGCCATGTACTTAGTACATTTGTTTTAGCCTGGCACCAAGCTATGTTTGTTTCATAATCTGAAAGCAGATGCTTTGAGCATATAATATATTTTAGTAACAACTAAAAATGCTCATCAGATTCTAAAGGAGATATAGAAAGCCTAAGTGTGCACATACAGTTGTAGCACTTTTGGGTTGATTCATTTGGTGAGTTCACGCAAAATAAAATCAAACTGTGTATGTTGCTGTGGTGTGCAAACCACCCACTGTACACTGGAGTTTGGTATGAAAATCAAGGACAACTATCTTCTCAAATTGAGCAAGGCAACAAGAAGACTAGTTCTTTCTGCTTTTGTCAGAGGGAAGCTTTTTGAGGGAAGCTTTTTTGTTCAAAACCCTCCTGAGCCCACACAGATATTGGTTTTATCCTTAACAAATCACAAAGTATTACTAAGCTGTTACTTTGTGTACTTTGAATGCACACATTTTTCTCCACTAGTCTGTAACGAGATAACACATCTGCACACCACTTTTGCCTTGCTTGTACTATTAGACCACTATTTCTGTGACTCGGTATATGAAGGTGCTCTGAATACTAGATTTGCCAGCTTTGTTTGCCTGAAGCATGCTACACAGGATTTTTAAATGCAAATGAAATGCCAAATTTGTGCTAAATTACACAAACTGTATGAGCACAGTATTAAAAGTAAAACTTTGAAGAACTATCCCGATTTTTTTCCAAAGGTTCCTTTATTTTTAATTTCAATTTCACAAATTATGGTAAGTATGGACATAGCACTTTTTAAAAAGCTAGTGAGATTTTACTTTATTTTACCCATCCTTTAGCTGGGTATAATTTCTGCGCTTGGTAACCAGCTGTGAACAGTAAACATCAATACAGTATGTGCTTGTAACTGTAACCAAAGGCATTGCAACATTTTAGTCATACATAATTGCCCCTAAATCTTGCATTACTGATGAAGGATCTTACCCACAACAGGAACTACTGCAGCAATCCTCTTTTGGCAAGACAACGGACATCCACCTCGTTCATTCTGAAATACAAGCCAGTAAACAATACACTTCCATCTTTAACAGCTGCTTGGAAAAAAATATCAGCAACAAACAAGCAGGCTATAGCATGTGGGTTTATGGCTACTTAAAACTTACGCATAATCCTCAGGCTAAGAAGATGAAGGTGCAGGGCTGTTGTTTTCAGGCTCCCTGCTTTCTGAAGAACTCATGATCTTCTGTTCATCCCTCTGTTCTACAAATGCTCATTTTAATTTCAGACTGGCTGGGTGCTGGCCACCTGATCACAAGCTAAACAAAACAAGTTCTATACCAATATATTC